>NC_081568.1:58174650-58432902 GCF_022355385.1 Mustela nigripes | reverse complement strand
TTTGTCAGTCAGTCTTCTCTTTGGAAACTCAACTTGAGTCCCATCTGTAGGTTTTCTGAAAGTTCTTTGTCAGTCAGTCTTCTCTTTGGAAACTCAACTTGAGTCCCATCTGTAGGTTTTCTGAAAGTTCTTTGTGGTCCTTTGGGGTGTGGGCTTTGTGACTTTGCAGGAGAGCTGAGTGGTGATAGCCCCTCTCTTTCCCTAAACGCTTTGCCAAAAATGAAGAAATAAGACTAAGACCTCATCTCAAATCCTAGCTGTGCATCCGGACGGGTGTTTGGAGTCCTTGCAGTTAGCCTGGAAGATCATTAGGAGACTGATGAATCTGCCTTCATTCCAGAGCCCTTCTGGAGGTCTTGGGGACTAGAGGAAGTAGCTGAAGTGGGGTAGGAAGTAGTTTGGGTCTGTGCACTAAAACTAGAGTAGCATCACATTGTGTCAGGCACTATGCTGAGTGCTTCTTATTGTTTTATTTAATCCTCCCAAGACTAATTAGGGCCAAATTGAGGCACAGAAAGGACTTATAGTTTGCCCATGGTCACATATGTGACAAACAGTAGATTGGAAATTCAGGGTGGTCCACCACACTCTACACCTTATTCTCTTCATTTTTGAACTTCTACCAAGTGGGCTGGCTTCCTTGATGCTAAAGTAGTAAGTTTTACTGAATCCTAGCTGTGGAAACAAATGCAGAAGCTGATGCAGCTGGTCCCTAAATTAAAGCCCTGAGATACTTGGGATCTCACTTGCTGCCTGGGTCTCTTTTGCCGAGCTATGCTTCCTTGTGCAAGTTTCAAATCCTGTGAGCAGGAGAATCAGGAAGGAGTTGTATGTACGAGCAGTCAAGTCCAAAGGACTGATAGGGTACTGTAAACAGGAGAGCTGGTGCATTCATTTGGCAAAGCTATACTCGGTGCCCCCACGTGCACCTGTGATACTCTGGTGACCAAGCCATTTCTTATCTCCTCAATTTGCTCTTAACAGGAAGCAGTTGCACCGCACCTTCTATGGTGGTTGTTATCAAAACAACAAAACAAAGACAAAAAACCCAGCAAGTGACGAGTGTTGGTGAGAATGTGGAGAAATTAAAATACAATGTAAAATGGTTTCTGTGAAAAGCAGGGTGGCTGTTCCTGGAAAAGTTAAACGTAGAATTACTAGATGATCCCACAATTCGACTAAGTTTACACTCAGAAGAATTGAAAGGTGGGGGGACTCAAACAAATGTCTGTGCCACTATTCAGGGCTGCATTATTCACAGTAGTCAAAAGGTAGAAACAACCCGGCTGTCCATCAACAGATGAATGAATAAGCAAACGTGATCTAGGGATACAATTGAATGTTATTCAGCCTTCAGAAGGAATGGAGAGTTCTGAAACATGATACAAGGATGAACCTTGAAAATATGTGAAGCAAAATAAGCTAGACACAAAGGACCAGTATTGCATGATGTCACTTACATGAAATATTCAGAATAGGCAAATTCATAGAGACAGAAAGTAGATTAGAGATTATCAGGGTCTGGGAGTGGGGTGGGGTGGAGAATAGGAACTCAATGCTAATGGGTATAGAGTTTCTGTTTGGGGTGATGAAAAAGATTCAGAAATAGATAGCGGTTATGGTTGTACGATATTGTGAATGTACTCAATACCATTGAACTATGTACTTAAAAATAGTTAGTTAGAAAGGATGAACATCTACCATTTACATCAACATGGATGGAACTGGGGGGTACTATGCTAAGAGAAATAAGTCAATCAGAGAAACATAATTCTCATATGGTTTCACTCATATGTCGACCATAAGGAATAGGGCAGAGGACCACAGGGGAAGGGAGGAAAAACTGAAGGGGAAGAAATTAGAGAGAGAGAGGCAAACCATGAGAGACTCTTGACTCTGGGAAACAAACTGAGGGTTGAGGGAAGGGAGTTGAGTCGGGGAATGGGTGATGGGAATTAATGAGGGCACATGATATGATGAGGACTGGGTATTATATTCAACTAATGAATCGTGGAACATTATATAAAAATTAATGATGTACTATACATTGGCTAATTGAATTTAAATTAATAAATTGTTGAAATTATAAATGTTATGCTGTATATATTTTAGCATAATATAATAAAAAACAATCTTATCATAAGAGAAGCAAAAAATCGTTTTTGCAAAGGAGCAGAATCTTGCAGAAATCTCTTTCTTACTCATCTCAGCACTCAGGCCTTACACCTAGCACAGGACCTGGTATGTAGTGGATACATACTCCTTTTTTTGCTGAACCAAACTGGGAACAGACTAATTTCATTTGTAGTTGAAAATGGCAGTGAGGCTGTTGAGTGTAAATTTTACTACCATGGCAACTGTGGAACACAAAGACAATAAATACGAAAACGCAGTAATATTTTTGGCAGGTAGGGTCAGCCGGAGGTAACATGGCCCATTGCAGGTAAATATAAGATTTGAGGGAGAGTGAATTGTTAGTAATTTTTATAAAAACTCAGAATTGCAACGGGGCTGTGTCCTCTTTGTTCTGGTTGAGGCATTCAGAGAATGCTCTGGACCAGCGGAAGCAGAATGTGTGGAAGGGTGGAGTCCCCATTGGTACTGGACTCCAGGAATCTTTGTTCGAAGGAAGCTCTCCTAAGGGCAGACAGGAGGCCACCTATCGTCTTCCATTTATTCATGACATACAGTTCAAATCCTCAAGAAGAGGTGTTGTGGGTCTCCGCATGTCCTCGGCTGTCAGCAGAGTCACAGCTGCTATCCAGGGGGAAGAAGAAAGACCACAATTTGGCATTTCAGGAGATAGGCTGGGAGGAGAGAAGACGGCTTCATCTTGCCCTGGTGTTTCATGGGCCCAGTGCTTCTTTTAGAAAAAGAAAATGGTTTCTAAAAGCTGATGTGAATTGTGGGTTATGTTTTGTTGTGCTTCTTCTGTAAACGGAGGCTGAGATAACCATTTTTGGATGAGGAAGGAATGTCATTGTCTCTTCTCCCCTCTAACACCCTCTCCATCTTGATTGATGTACACACATAGACATGAAATATATACATTGAATTACTATTAGCACACAGGGAGCAGTCTTGGAATTCAAGAGGTTGATTCCCTGCAGTATCCACCATGCTGTACCCAGCCCACCTGTGACTTCCTTCTTTCAGATGTAGAGTTGTGAGCTATATTCCCTTCTCATGTGTTGTGGGACATGGCAACACCATGAAAGAGCCTGGCGCTCTAACGCAGCTGCTGGGTAAACCCCATTTGGAAAGGTCCTTAGGCAGCCTCTGAAGGAAGTCTGGAGCTGATTTCATGATCATACAAAGACCATGAGATTTGGAATTACAGCTAAATTTGAATCCAGACTTTGATACTTAATAGTTATATAACTTTGATGAGTCACTAAACTTCAGTTTCCTCATCTGTAAAATGGGCACAAGGATACCTGTTTCAGGATTCACATGTACAGCACCTTAAATGAGCAGCCCCTGCACACAGCCTATAAGTAAGCAGCTGCCTAGTACTTGGGAGCTATTATGAAGATACCAAGCAGCCATTTTGTGTTGCTTGGTTCTGGCACTAGAGTGTATTGATGCTGGTCTGCTTGAGAAATCCAAGCCAGCCATAATTTAGCAGAGGTTACAGTAGCACCCAGCTGCGTGCCATGATACAAAGAGCTAACATGTAGAGATCGCTCACTGTATTTAAAGCACCAAGATAATAGCTTTATGCAAGTTATCATGTTCAATTCTCAGAAATCTATAATGTTGGTACTCTTATTATAGCCATTTTTCAGAAGATAAAACTGAGGCTTAATGAGGTTAAATGACTCATCCAAGACCACTCAACTAGTAAGTACTTGAGCCCAGAAAGTTTGACTTCAGAGCCCAGGTACATAAGCAACACACTGGCTGTTGTGGGCAGGAAAACCTTCTTTGGGATTGTTTTGCAAGCTGAGCCAAGAAGATGCCAGTCTCAAGATCTGTCATGTGTTTTGACTGCTCAGTCTTAGAAGCCCATGTCTTATCTTGAAAATCTCCCCATTTGCCCATTGAATCAAGTACCCATTCTTTGTTGCTTTTCCAGGCTTGCCAAATCCAGTCCCCATCAATCATATATTGTTTTTCATTCTTTCATTCATCCTGTCAACATTCATTTGCTCAACACCTCTCTTGAACCATGACTATTAGTGCTGGAGATCATTTATTGGATACTTACTAGGCCCCAGGCACAGTCGTGGTGACTTTTACACATTTTCCTTGGTATTCCTAATACATCTCTACATGATAGACTTCATTACCACTCACCACTTATTACTGCTTTACAGTTGACAAAACAGAGGCCATTAGGAGGTTAAAGTAGTTGTTTAAGATTCCAAGAAGTATGTCAGAACTAGGAGCCAAATTCTTTCATCATTTCTTGACCCAAGGAACAGTCTTCCCTTTCTCAATGCCTTTAACATTAACTAGTCCTCTAAACTAGTGGTTCCTAAACTTGAGGAGGCATCAGAATCACCTGGAGAGCTTGTTCAAACACAGAATGATGGACCTCACCTCCCAAAGTTCTGATTCAGTAGGCTTCGATGAGGCTGAAGAATGGACATTTCTAATAAGTTCCCAGATGATACTGATGCTTCTGGCTGGGGGGACCCCACTTTGGGAACCACTTCTAGTCCAAGCTTTTTGAGGACAGAGATCCTATCTTTGTTGTTGTTCTAGCATTGCACAGTGACTGGCACAAAGTAGTTGTTTGATATGTATTTGTCATTTTGAATTATTATTTTTTTAAGATTTTATTTATTTATTTCAGAGACCGCACCAGAGAGAGAGACAGAGAGAGAAGTGAGCAAGCATGGTGGGGGGCGGAAGGGCAGAAAGAGAGGGAGAAGCAGACTCCCACTGAGCAGGGAGCCTGACCTAAGGCTTGATTCCAGGATCCTGGGATCGTGACCTGAGCCGAAGGCAGATGTGTGACCTACTGAGCCACCCAGGCATCCCTGTCATTTGAACTGTTTGATCATATATCCATTTCTTCTTTGTATATCACATTGTGTTTTTATTTTTCAGTGTACCAATTCTTAGGCTTTGCCATTTAGGATTTAAACTCCTGGGGGTCGGAAATTTCAACTTACACTTCTTTGTTTTCTTTTTTTTTAAATTTAATTTAATTTTTTTCGGTGTTCCAAGATTCATTGTTTATGCACCATATCCAGTGCTCCTTGTAATACATGCCCTCCTTAATGTCCACCACCAGGCTCAGGTAACCCCTCACCCTCCTCCCCTCCAAAACCCTCAGTTTGTTTCTCAGACTTCTTAGACCTAGTCTTGGACACACCGGGTGTTAAGTAAATGTCAGCTGGTTGGTTGGTTGACTCAGAGACCAAACCCACCAAGACCGAATTCGCAAACCACTTGAACTCTGGGAGTACAGCTCTTGAGATGATCTGTATATACCTAGAAGAGGACCAGAATAAGTTGGTGCTCAGTAGTGTTCATTGAATGAGTATCACCAGTGTTTGTGGTGTTGTGGCCAAAAAACTCCGGTTTCTCTGATATCTTGAGCCCAGTTCTGGCTTGGGGGCTCACTCTCAAGTGAGCATAGTTTGGTGGATGGAATTTTCCAGGATTTTCAGTTCACCTGTAGTCATGATTCTTAATCCTAGCTACACATTGGAATCACCTGGGGGGCTTTAAAATAATATTGATGCCTGATATCTACCCGGAGAGATTCTAATTTCATTGTGCTCCGTCTGACCTGGGCAGCAAAGTTTTAATAGCTCCCTGGGTGATTCTAATGGCCAGCCAAAAATGGGAACCCTGAGCATTTGTCTGCATGTATTTCTCTTGTGCATTTGGAGAGGGCTGTTTACGCATGTAGCTGTGGGGAATATGGGTCCGCACGTGTGTTGAGCAGTGCAGAGCTCTGCAGTCCTTGAGTGGCACAGAGTGAGCATAAGGGCACAGAATTAGAAGTCAAGCCTTAGGTAAAAGCTTGGCAAAGCCAGAGGGTACCTGAGAGTGTTGAGCAGGCCTGCCTCTTTCTCCTGTGGCTGCCTTCAGCTGACCGCTGCTTGCCACTTTCCATGGCTGAGGTGGCTCAGTTTCAAGGCTGAATGCAGGTGGTGTGGCTTTTGCAAGGCCCTTTTGTTCACCCTCAGTTCAGAAGGGGCCGTCCTCCCAGGGGCTGAGGTGTGGGGCTTAGTGTTTGGCAGCATGCACATCAGGGCTACATTTATTCTTGGGTTTCTTGCTGGAAATGCACACGGCTACTTGAGACCTACGAACTGGCTGAGAGCAATGGGAAAGGTCATGCCTGGGCCCCCAGTCTAGCGGGTTGCTTGACTCAGCACAATCCTGGTGTAATTAAGCATGACAAGAAGAAAAAGGGGAAAGGGCTGGTGGTTACCAGTGTGCACTCAGCCCAGGCCCCCCGGGACCAGAGCATTCAGAAGTACCAGCTGTTCTCAATTTTATTGAAGCCGAGACTTGGCTCCCCTAGAGCCATCTCCACCCATTTCTCCCAGGCATTTGGGGTGTGGTCCAGTAGACCTGTAACATCAAGTATCCCAGAGAGATGGTTGGGTGAGCAATTCCTTATTCCTGTCCCTTCTCTTCTCTCTCCTCATGTGGTCTCAGGAGCTGTGCATAAGAGACATGATCACCTTAGTACATTCAAATTGCCTACTTGTTGTTTGAGCAGTTGCACTGGGTAAGGCACTGTGCTAGCCACTGGAGCAAGGGCTGGTTCATAAGACTTGGTTACACTAGTGGGAAAGCATTTAATTGTGATAAAGTCTAGGATCACATCCAATCACCTACCTGAGTCAGACAGGTGATATAAATGGGTGAATTGGGCTGCCCCTGAAGATATAGGGAGTGATGAGGGCTGATGGGGGCCATCAGTGAACTGGGGACCACACGTCCAGCAAAAAGTCACCATTTAAAATCCCTCTTTGCCAAGCAAACATAACAGGGTCTGTAGAGTGAAGTTCACTGGCGAGGAACCCACGTGACACGACACCCACTTCTAACTACTTAGGATGGGAGAGCACTCAGCTAAAGGACCGCAGCTCCCTCACGTCTATGTGAGGTTCTAGAAACCCAAATTCCAGAATGAACTCGTGATCCTGGAGGTGTTCTTTTCCGGAGCCAAGCTCCATCTGCACTTGCTGCTTAGGGAGCCCACCTTGACTGAGCCCCTGAGCAAGCTTCCAGAATGCCACTGGCCCAACTGGAAATTCACCTGGTTTGGTGGGTCAGTGTGGAGGTAGCTCATCAGGCTGCAGATGTGATAGGGAAGAGATTGTAGTGACTCTGCCCTCCAGGTGTGATTTGAAGGCTGATCTCTCCTGTTCTGTCCTTCTAGGAGCATGAGAAGCAAGGGACAGAGGAAGGAACAGAATGGGATCCTGAGTACTCTGGTCCATGTTTCCTCCAACTTAGACTTAGGAGAGCTTGGTGCTTCTGCCCTGTTCCCACCCGGTTTCCTTCTGGTCTGCCTCTCCTTAACCTGCCTGCTTTCTTCAGCACTGTGCTCACTGGCCCATCACTGGACTGTGGATTCAGATCTCCCTGGGGAAGAGCTGGAGGCTTTGCTTGTGGCCTCAGTTTCCTGACCTCTACCCTGCAGTGTTAGGGTCAATGGCAAGGTTTCTGTAGATCAAGAAACCTGTATCAGGGCCTCAGATGTCCTCCCTTCGAATGGCTTATGAAGAAACATAGACTTGGGCTTATGAACTTGGAGGGGGAAGTCCTTTTCTCTGGGGTTTGAAGCACTACATAGCTTCCAGTGCTTATTTGCTTCTGACGTGATGCTATTTTTAACATTATTCTCCAGATATATGGGACACTCCCACTGCTGTTTTCATTTTATTTGTTCACCCATGTGCTTGTATTTTCCACAGTGAGTATGCTGCAGTGAAACGGTTTCTGTAAGGCCCCTTGCCTCCTTCCTAAAACAATTTACCCCTTTTCAGTGCCCCACACAGCCAACACCATGGCCCCAAGCCACGTCAGAGTGAACAAACCACAGGCTGAAATTGCAACCATTCAGGAAAGAGGAGTCTTTAATTTGGGCTTAAAATAGCCCACAGCCTGAGAGTGGGGGTGGGGGGGCAAGGAGCAAGGTGTAATCGCAGGAATGGGCATAGGAGAGCCACCCCAGGATGACTGAGTGGGGGCTAGGGGCTGAGAGAAAGACAGGCTTAGAGGTTGGGGGTCTGGTCTGGAGTCCCCCACAGCTCATTTAATATTATCTTCTTGAATCTCTTTTCACAGTGGGAGAGTGAATTACATGGCAACAAAAATACATGACAGCTACTTACTCCATCTGAATGGTGTATCTGCTCCCTCTCTTTCCTCAAAACTCTGTGCAGGCATTGTCGTAATATTAGCTATGATGAGAGCCACCATGCTGCTGAACTCCTGGGTCACTATGCATGTTGTATACTTCATGGGTGACATTCTCACTGTATACTCTTGAACAACGTCCCCTGGAGTTATGCAAGCACCAGTACTGGTAGTAGTAAGAGCAAAGAGATGTTGAGTATTTATGGGCTAGACATTACCCTGTCCTCTTGATATTAAAAAACTACACTAATTCTCAACCCAAGGAGGAAGACACTGTGATTATCTCCATTTTATAGATAAGGAAGTGGAGGCAGAGAGAATTTAAATAGCTTCCTGCATCATGATGCTAAGTAAGCCATGTGTAGATGAGCCTTCTGTCCGACCCTGGTACCCATACTTAACCATTGTGTATCACCCTCCATGGTAATATTGTGGTTTTTATTCTTCTCGTTATTGTAGTGTGGCCTGTTTTGGCTCAGGATGCTATAACAAAATAGCCTGTGGCTTTAACCATAGACATTTATTTCTCATAGTCATGGAAGCTGGAAATCTGAGGTCAAGGTGCCAACGTGGTTGAGTTCTAATGAAAGGTGCCTTCTGGTTTGCAGATAGCTGTCTTCTCTCTGTGTCCTCACATGTAGAAGAGATGCTGTGATGTCTCTTCCTCTTCTCACAGGGCATTCTTCTCATCATGGGGCACTACCCTCATGATCACATTTAATCATAATTACTTTCCAAGACATCACCTCCAAATATCATTGTGCTAGAGATTAAGGCTTCAACATAAGAATTTTGGGGAGACAATAACATTGACATTTCCTTATTTTCGAACCTTACTGGGCTTCGTAAGTTCCTGAATCAGGGGTCAGCAAACACGCTCTGTAAAGGAGCACATAGTATGTATTTAGGCCCTAGGGACTGTACAGTCTCAGTAGCAACTACTCAGCTCTGCCCGTGTAGCACGAAAGCAGCTATAGACAATCTATAAATGGATGACTATGGCTGTGTTCCAGAAAAACTGTATTTATGGATACTGAAATTTGAATTTCATATATTTTTATGTGTCATGAAATATTATTCTTCTTTTGATTTTTCAACCCTTTAAAAATATAAAAACCATTCTTAGCTCATGGGCCATTTTAAAACAGGCAGTGGGCTCGATTTGGTCTGTGGGCCATAGCTTGCTGACCTCTGTTCTAGAGCACAGAGATCTGGAAGGTTGGGTATTTGTTTTAAATCTGTGCCTTCCCAGGATCTCTCTTGATTCTGACCCTCAGTCTCCATCAGTAAGTGCTGATTGAATGAATTCCTGCATGGTTTACTGAGGCTCTGTCTCAGGTATCCTAGATGATTCTGGGATACTGCTGATTTTCAGAGAAAATGAGTACATTCTCATTTCAGAGAATGAGTACAGGGTTTCCTTTTCTCAAAGCAAGGATTGGAAATCTAGTTTTTGCCACAATTGCTAGAAGAGGGCAGGAGCCTCCCTTCAGGGATTTTTGTAGAACAGTGAAAAGAGAATTTTTTTTTTTCTACATGAAGTGTAGAGATTTATTCTTTGCAAATAGACCTACAGAATGTGATTCCTAATAGGAAACAGATTTCCCCCTGAAGATAAATGGAATGTCCCCACCTCCCAAACTGAGAAGAGAATTGTTTCCTCTTTACAAAGGAAACAAATTGGATTCTCAAAGGAATAATCAGAGAAGTTTTTTAGATTGTCATAATAAGCAAGATATGGTTTCATGAATGATGAAAGAGATATTTGCCTCTTTGGGTCTGGACTTGCAGGATGGTTGGAGGATCGGATGAGCCTTTCTCTCTCTCAACCTAGTTCTTGTCCCTAGGCATTTTATCAGTGCCAGATGGGGGAGAGTGGCTCCTGCCTGAATGGGGTTGTTGAGTCCATCGCTGTCTCAGTGGCTTAATGTAAAGACACCCTCTTTCTTTCCAGCTCTACTTCTTTAGCACACTATTGAAAAAGGTCCCTATCCTTCAGCCAAGCTTCCTGATAGATGCATTCATTTTGGTCTGTGGGAGAGGGCATTACAAATGGGAGACTTGCCTGAGCAAAGACGTGGTGCTTGAAATTAGCCTAGTGGATGTGGGGGATCTGCCCGGATAGATGAGCTCTTTGCACTACACTTGGAGGCAGCCAGGGCATAAGGCTGAGGTCTATTGCCTTGCTGAAGGGAGAGAAGCGTGATGATGCTGTTGGGCATGGACTCCAAGAGTTGACACAGAAGTAAGAGTGTCTGGGTCAGGGAGGAGCTACAGTCATTTGACCCAAAAACCTTAATTTCTCCTTCTTTGCTGGATCCTGGCATGTGGAGGGAAGTCCCACACAACCCTTGCCCTCTGTTTGTTCATGATAAAGTAGACAGAGTCCATTCCTTTAAATCCTTCTGTTCCCTGGGACATAGAGGAGCAGAGAACAGGGAGCCCTGACAGTCTAGCCTACCCTCCAGAATCATTACCTTGTGGGTAATACTTAGAAGTGTGAACTGGGGAAAGTTACTTAACCTCTAGGGAGCTCGGTTTTCTGTAAAATGGGGATAATAATAGTACCTACTCTTAGAATTGCTGTGAGCACTTAAAGGAGATGAACAATGCCTGCCGCGTAGTGAGAACTCATTACATGTCAAACTATGATTATTATTATTAATTAGTATCATGCTTTCCAGCAGTTATAATTTTCTACATTTGTACAACTCTCTCTTAATTTATGAAGCCCTTCTCGTGAATATTTCATCATCTCCAAAGCCCTCTACAGTTCAGTTGGTGCTATGAACCCCCTCTGCAGATGAGCAGGGACTTGCCCACTTACTTAATGGAGCTGTGTCGTGAGCCCTGAGGCTGTAGCTCCTGGTCTGGTTGTCATCAACTCTGCGCCATTCTGCTTCCTTGCAGGGGTACAGGGCCCCATCAGCCCCACAGGGGATGTCCAGATATGTATGACATGTTCTCTGCTCTCAAGGAACTTATAGTTTGGTTGAGATTTGAAGAGCCTTGCTCTAGGAAGTAGGGAGCCTATATACAAGTGAAATCCACTTGTGCTGTGTCCAGCAAGAGAAATCAGGCCAGAAATGGAATGGCCAGGAGTCTTCTATGGTACCATCAGATGACACCCAGAATTTTCTTGTGCTGAACCTGCAAAGACCTGTCTCTGATTTCCTGCATGTCACTCAGCAAATTCCCTCCATGTGTAAAATGAGCAATGGAGCCAACTCTCTGGTGGATGGTGTTAGCTCCAAGTTGCATCACATTCCACCCCCTCCTCCTTCGCAACAGACCTTAACATTATTCTGTGATTACTTCGCATCATCCTTCCCAAATGTGCATCAAATTAAAGAGTTATTAGGGCATGGCAGGACATGTTTATGGGGAAGAATTTCCTTTAAAGTCACAGCTCAGCCTGAACTCACTTTATTAGTGTTTATATAAAGTATGTCGTCTGTTCCAATGTGATCCGTGTTTATATCTGCAGCAATCGTTGCATTCCTTGGGCTGCTCCTTCCTGTTTTCTTAAGTCGATTGCTGCGCCTAAATTAAAAGTGAATAGTACGTGTGCTCTGTGGCTGTCAGGTTTGGAGATGGGACATGACCCATTCAGAGAATGACACTTAACCACAACTTGTCCTGCAAATATTGTAAGCTTTGAAGTGGACAGGAAGGGGCAGTCTTTAAAGAACAAAGACACGGTGGACAGTCAGGACCCCTTGTGAGTACTCCCTTTGTCACTTACCTTGTGGTAGGCTATTGTGACTCTAGCAAGGATGGCCATTTGTGCTGACTGGCTCAGAACAGTCCCAACTTCTGCCTCTTTCCCTGATATAATCATTAATGCCATTCCCTTGGACTCACAGAAACATTGAGGTTCGGATGAGAAATTATATGATCACTCCAGTTTCTCCGTTTTATTGGTACAAATGAAATACTTTGGATTTCAAGGCACTGTCAATGAAAGGCAAATGAAACTCAGTTAAAAGTGTTGATAAAGAACTAGGTTCGGAACCTTCAGTCATTCAACAAATGTTTATTTGTGCTTTTTATGTGCCAGACATTGTGCTGGACCCTGGGGATTCAAACGTATATGGCTGCAACTCCCAAGCAGAGTTTATTGGTTTAGCTAATATTTGGGGTATGTTAAGGAAATTGTCTAAACAGGTCATTTCAGTTTGCCTTTCATCCTTCAGGACTCTATTTCTTGCAAGTTGATTGCTGAGTTCTCAGGCTCTGACATCTGACTGTCTAGATATAAATGCCCTTGGTGTACATATAAGCTTGTGATCATAGATAAGGTAAGGGTCCTAATCTCCCTGTGCCTTTATTGTTCATTCATAAAATGGGACCAATAATAGCAGCAACCTTGCAGGCTGGTTGTAAGGATTATAAGAGACACCGAATGTGAAGTACTTAGAATAGTGCTTGGCACATGGTAAACACCCAACACACGTTGGCTCTTGCATAATAATTACTCACTCCACAGATATTTATTTAGACTGTAATGTGGGCTGGCTGCAGCTTTTCTACCTCTGTTGACTAGAACTTAGGTGGCCTTCTTAAAAATGTAATTTAAGGTAGTATGTTAATGGAGTTCAAAGCCTGTGAGAATTTTCGTGGGTAAGAGTTCAGAGTTAGTGAGATTCTGAATTTATGGGAATCGATCAGTTTATTTTACTCCTTTTAAACATTGTGGATGGGTAGCTTCTCCAAGATCATGCTATGGTTAGAAACAGAGCACAGAGGAAAAATCATGGATGTTTATCTTTGAGGCTTTCTTTCCCACTCCGCCAGACTATCATGTGTATCAGTCAGCACGGATAAGGCTATGCCACAGAAACAAGTAAATCCGGATGTAGCAGAAGCAAAACAACAAAATTATCTTACTTCCTTATACCAGAGTCCAGTGCAGTTGGTCTGGGTAGTGGGCTATTTCATATGGTCTCTCAGGAACCCGGTTTCCTTCCATCATAGGACTCCACCATTTTTGACACATGGTCTACACATCTTGAGGAAGACAAGGGAAAAGAGTATAATGTGAAGGATGTTTTATGGTCTTTCCTGGAAATGGCTTATATCACTTCCATCTACATTTCTTTAATCAGAAATCAATCATATGATACCACCTAGATACAAGGGATGACAGGAAATTTAATCTTGCTGTTTACCTAAGAGGGAAATGAAATGGTTTGGTGAACTCATAGCATTGTTCCTGCCATATCATGTGCCCAACGTTTCTTGACCCATTTTCAAAGGCTGATCCCAATCTCTTTTGATTTTGGTCTCCTAATTCCCAGGGATTTGTGGAGCCAATTTTTTTTTTTTTTTTTTTTTTTTAGGTGCTCTCATATATAGGGTGGAGGAGTATTTTAAGAATGGGCATTCTGGGAAGAATTTGGAAAGGTATGAGATTTCTGGGCATGATAAAGTAGACATGTAGACTGAACCCTTCTAGGTTGTTACCTAGAGGTTATTGCTCAGGAAGAAATAAGTTGCCTTAAGTCATCATAGGAAGAATTTGGAATGATTTGTTTATTTTATTTTTTTGTTTTGTGAGACTTGGGACTAGACTAGTCTGGGGGTTGTCATGAAGGGAGGGATTGAAGGACGTGGTTGAATAGACTAGGAGGATATGGGGAAAAGAACTATGGATTAGACTTTATGCTCCTTCAAGTTTTGTTAAACACTTGTTAAACACTGAGGTCCCATTAACCTATTCTGCATCTTTCTGTGGTCACATTTTGTATGAATAATAGTCAACAAATTGATGGTAATGATTACCCGTTGAGTATTTACTACCTGACCAACCCTATGCTAAATCACCTTATCATCTCTTTTACCCCTCATAACATCCTAGGAAATAGGCACTGTTATTATACCCATTTTACAGGTGAGAAAACAGAAGCTTAGGGATGAGTTAAGGAATTTGCCTAAAACCATTAACGCTGTCTGAAAAAAATTGAGCCCAGACCGTCTGATTTTAGCACCTGCTTTCTTAAGCATTATGCTCCAGAGCAGAGATCTCAAACTCCAATGCCTGTGAGGGCCATGCAGGTGGCATAAGTGAGGGAAGCAGATGAATGGGACTAATGAATAGCAAAGTCTATACCTTGTCCAGAATGGACCGTTGCCTCTCAGCTCCAGTTTCCAGTGGCCATGAAAGCCCAGGGGGTCAGATCATCTGATTTTTTAGAGATAATCTAGAATTCCAGATTTGTATGTGAAATGCTTCCAAATTGGCAATTAGTTTATAAATGCTAAAATCATACTGAAAACCAGACTAAACATGTCTGCAGGCCAGAATTGGCCCATGGGCTATGAGTTTGCAAGTTCTACTCTACTGCCTCCAGCAAAGAGCTAGCTATGTCCCCTGTGTGCCCTTCATGCTGGAGCATGAGACTGAATAGAGCGAGACAGGGGCCAGCAGGGAGCCCTCCTGCAGCAGGGAGAAGAAGAGTGGGGACCCACACTCGCCCCTCCTCCTTGCAGAGCCCTCACCACCCCCACATCCAGCCATCCAGGTTGCCCCTCTGTCTGGCTGTTCTCTTCCCTGCAGGTAGCTGTCTGCAAAGCACTGGCTGCAAACTTTTGCAGGTGTAAAATTATATATGCGAGAGTGTTGCCAAGCCAGAAATTTAGCCCAGGGAGGCTTAGTTCCCAAACAACTGAGGTAGTGTGAAGCCAGTTTTTTAAATCAAATTCAGTCATTTCTCTCCCGAATGCGTGTATGTGTTTTTAAACTTGTATGTGGTTATGTAACTGATGAGGATGAAGTGAAAAAGTCAGAGAATAATTCAGTAATGTCTCCGTTGTACGGTAAGACATGAGATGGAAGCTCTATGGGGGGGGGGGGGGATCCACAGTGAAATGTGGCTGCACCTGACCTACTGGGATGGTGATTTGGTGATTCTTGAACATGTATTGCTTTCTCTCTTCCATCAGGGAAGATGAGTGGATGACTGGGGAGAGAAAGCAAAGAGAAGAAAGACATCCATATGGGTAGGGCCATCTGAGCAGCTTCTAAGAATTGTCCTTGAGCCTATCAAAGAGCTTTTTCTTTTGGCCAGACTTCCAGGTCTTAAATGGCTTTAGCTCTGCTGGTCACTTTGGCCATGAGAAGAGTCCAATTTCAGCTGGGCCACTTCTTTTCAACATTTTGGCAGGGAGAGGGGAGAGTGCATGAGTAATACATATTTACTGTGGAAAACATTGCTAAGAAGCAAAATGTAAAATATTTAAGAAAAAAACAAAAAAGGAGTAACATGGAGGGCTTTAGGAGAAGAAAAGGAAAAGTGAATTGGGGAAAATCGGAGGGGGAGACGAACCATGAGAGACTATGGACTCTGAGAAATAAACTGAGGGTTTTGGAGGGGTGGGAGGTGGGCGGATGGGTGAGCCTGGTGGTGGGTATTAAGGAGGGCACGTATTGCATGGAGCACTGAGTGTGGTGCATAAACAATGAATCTTAGAATGCTGAAAAAATAAAATTAAATAAACACACACACACATACAACAAAAACTCTTTGCCCCAGCATCCAGAGAATACTAGTGTACATTTCTCTAAGTGTCTCCAAGGGACCTCACTTCATCCAAGGTGTCTGGGAGGAAGTGAGGGGAGTATGATCTGTGGTTTTGGCTCCCACAGAGCTTCACACTCCTTTGGGAGACGAGGCAAACACACAGGAAACAGGCAGCACACACGAGGTGGGAGGAAATGTGATGAAAGGCCAGAATGGATTGTGCAGAGGCTAAATGATGCAGAAGTTCAGAAGTTCAGAGAAAGGAGAGATCAGTGCAGGGTGGAGAGGCTGGGAAAGCTGCAGAGAGGAGGCTTGGTGGGGGTGGGGTGGGGGGTGCTTCACCAAGCCTGAAGAGAGGCCGTATGTTTCGTGAGGCAGCTGAAACAAAGTACCACAGACTGGGTGACTTAAATCAACAGAGATGCATTCTGTCACACTTCCTGGGCCCAGAAGTCTGAAATCAAGAAGTCAATATGGCCATGCTCACTCTGAAATCTGTAGTGGAGGGGAATCCTTCCTTGCCTCTCCCTAGCTTCTGGTAGTGGCTGCTGATCCTTGGCATTCATTGATTTGCAGCTGCCTCAATCCAGTGTCTGCTTCTGGTGTCCCCTGGCATTCTCCTTGTGTCTCTATCTTGTTGTCTAATGAGAACTCTAGTCATACTGGATTAGGGCCACACTAATGGCCTCATTTGAAACTAATTCCATCTGCAAAGATGCTACGTCCAGATAAGGTCGCTCTTACAGGTACTGGCAGTTAGGATTTCAACATATCTTTTGGGGAGACATAATTCAAACCACAACATAGGGTAGGGTTTGGTTGGAGAAAAGATGTTGAGGGCTTCAGAGGCCAGCAAGTAGCAGGAACATAAATGTCAATGGAGTGTCTTGCAGAGTCCCAAATCAGGAAGGTGCTCAGTAAAGGTCTTTGGACTGAAAGAAGGAAGAATTCAATAAGGCAGGCTAAGTCCAGTTGTGAGACCCACCCAGCTGCAGTGCTATTGCACTGTGAAAAGCACTGGCATCTTGGGGAAATGTGTCTGGTTGTAAGGGACAGGTTTAATGTCAGGGGGAAGAAGTGGAGGGCTTAAACCATTTATTTTTCTGCTTGACCCCTTCTGTGGTTCCAAGTGCTGAAGGCATGAGAGCTGCCCCTGGGTGCTCCACAGTCTGGCTGCCACCTGCCTCTGTGATCCTGTTTGGTATTATTCTACTCCAGTCACCTGACCTTTCTGTTTCTTAGACCCTGTAAATGCTTTCTCTCCTCAGGGCCTTTGTGATTCTCTTCTGTACTTAGAAATGTCTCCCTTCAGCCTCTCCACTTGTCTGGTTCCTTCTTTCCCTTCAAGGCTCAGACCAAAGGTCTCTCCTGACCACCCAACCTAATGGCCCAACCTCCTCCCATGCCCACTTTCATTCTCCTCACCTCACCCTGAAATGATTTTCTAGTTGTTTCTTTGTAGTCTGTAATTCTTTTGTTAATCTGTGATTACCTCTGTCCCCCTGTCTTAGTTTCCTGTTGGTGTGTAACAGTCTTACCATAAACTTGGCTTAAAACAATTCTCCAGTTAGCTAGGGGCCTCTGCTTCAAGGTCTCACACAGCTGTTCATGGGGGGGTGGGAGGTGGGATATGGTCTCATCTGAAGGCTCAGCTGGGATGGATGCACTTCTGAGCTCTTGAGGTTATTGGCAAAATTGCAGTCTGTTAGATTGAAGTCTTGAGGCTCTTGGTGGTTGTTTTCCGTTCCTTGTTGGTTGTTTGTGGGGGCTGCCCTCAGTGCCTTGCCTCGTGATCCTAATATGGTCGCTTGTTCTTCATAGGTAACAAGGGAAGGGTGTCCCAGCAGGATGGGAACTAAAGTTGTATATAACATAATCACAGAAGTGCCATCCTGTCATATTTGTCATATTATATTAATGAAAACCAAGTCAGTAGGTCCTGCCTTGCTTAAGGAGAAGGGATTACTCAAGGGTGCTAATACCAGGAGATAGGGATCATGTAAGTCACCCTAGTGTCTATCTGCCATGCTCAGCAAGAGAATAAAACTTCCCTGAAAGGAACAATTTTTGTTGTTCAACGTGCTAACCCTAGCCATAAACACAATACCTAGGTCCAGAGTAAGTATATAGTAAAGGCCTATTGTAGGAATATAGGAAGGATGAAGAGAGCAAGAGAAAAAGGGAGGATGGAAGGAAAGAAGGAAGGGAGAGAAGAAGGGAGAAAGGAAAGATGGAAAGGAGTGTCCTGTCCTGCTTTCCCCTGTAACATGCTTTAACAGCCAAATAAATCTTGCAGTTATCCTAAAGCAGTGATGCTGGGCTTTTACACATGCTGCTGCTTTTCCCTAGAATCCTTTTCCTCTCTCTCATGTATTCCCATGCCAACCATCCTAGCTGTGGCCAACTCATTCTTCAAGTCTCGATTAAAACATTACCTTTTCCTGGAAGCTTCTTCTGACCCTTTAAACTTGGTATCCTCTCCTGTAAGCTTTTGTGTATAGCTCTGGCACAATATAGAACAGGAGTCTGTAAACTGTAGCTCCCAGACCAAATCTGGCCTTCAGCCCGTTTTGCAAATAAAGTTTTATTGGAGCACAGCCATACCCATTAGTTTATGTATTGTCTATGCTACAGAGCTGAGTTGAATAGTTGTGATAAAAAATGTGACTGGCAAAACCTAAATTATTCACTGTCTGGTCCTTTGCAGAAAAAGTTTGGCACTTCGTGTAGACTGTTTAGCACAGTCTGTGGGAGTTGACCCTTTATTTCTTCCTCATTATACTTGCTCAATGTCGGAGACCATGCCAGTCTTATTTCCACCTGTGTCGCAGCATCTAGTATAGTGCCTGAAACTTAGTGGTTAAGACAATTTACTGAATGAATGACATGAATGATGTATCAGTCAGAAAATGAAAATAGGGAGAAAAACTCAAGTTAGGATTATGTAAAGAAGATTGATGTACAAGGGGACTATTTTAGTAGTTGGGTGTGGTTCAGAGAACCAGGACTAGAAGCAATAGAGATGTTCTGAGCCAGAAGAGATTAGAGAAAGCAACTGTTCTGGAACCAGGAAATGGTCAACTGTGAAGAGGAGTCATCATCTTTGGTGGAGATGTTAGCTAACCTGAGTAACCTCTCAGGGAGGGAACCAGAAGAATAAATACACTCTTGTCACTCTGTTTTCTTCCCCCACCTCCTGCTCAACTCAAAGTGAAGCAGGAGGGCACAGCAGCCAACCTTGTGATGTGGTCCCGTCAGGTTAGCCTTGTGGGGTAAAGAGCGAATAACTGAAGTGGAGACCAAAGCCTCTTGACTAATTTGTTCTGACTTGATTGGAACTTCTTTCCTGGCCGTAAATAAGGGGTCAGGCTGGACCACAAGATATCTTAATTCTGACCCCTCCTACCACTTTCTTAAGCAGAATTCCCCAGATTAGGCTTTGAGATTTTGAACATGAATGCATCACACCATCTCTTTTCAGAAGTTCTCTGTCCTTGTCCTCAGACCCTTTACTTCTCTGTAATCCCCATCAGAGCCCTTGCTGTCACCACCGCATCACAATGTACTTCCTTCTCATCAGCTCCAGGTCTTCTGAGCTCCTGTTTTCACAGCTATCTCAAATCTCTGATTGCTCACTCGCTATGGAATCTAGACCACATCTCTCAACATCTTATTTTGTATATTCTTACATTGTTCTTTAAGTAATTCATGAGTCTCAGTCCATCTGCTCAACTAGATTCTACACTAAGGGCAAGGACCAGGCCATATTTTTAAGCCCACGTGGTTCTGGGCCCCCAAAATACAAGAATTCTAGATCTTAAAATTATTAAGACTTATAGGTCATGTCACCCAGCTTCCTACCTATCACAAGTACATCCAATCTGGCACGAGTTAACTACTGACCTCTGCTTATATACCCCTGTAATAGGGAATTACTTCATTGCAAGACAACCCTTCCAAATTTACCTTAGACAGAGATACCATCTTTCCTGAACTCTGTAGATACTTGCTGTATGGGGCAGGTGGTCTTAAAGTCTGATTCGAATTGATGATGTATTCTCTAACTCTGTAGTTAGAGAATCCTCTTTTTTGATGATTCAAAAAACATGTACCATCATAGGAAACATCTTTTTTTTTTTTTTTTTTTGGACACCAGTCCTAAGTTCCACCTCTGCATCCTCTTCCTGCAAGTTGTTGGCTGTGAGTGAAAAAACTAACTACTCTGATTACTATTTTGCTATTTAAGAATAGTTCCTCACATAGTTTATCTCTTGAGCCTTATGGTCAACCTGTATAGCTGGTGTTCTTGGTCATATTTTATAAAACTCTCAAGAACAATACAAACAACTGGGGTTAAACAAGTTTAAACAGTGTTCCCAAAGCCACCCAGCTAAGAAGGAAGAGGGGACTGAAATCTACATCTTTTGGGTTTGGTATTGAAGCCCTTTTCTCCACACTACACTGTTTTTACTGCTCCCTCTTCCCAGATGTGCCACAGCAAAAAGAACATTTTGCTGGAATGCCACAGAATGAATCAAAAGAAGAATGCGAATATACGTGTGCCAAGTTAGGGACAGTGGCCGGCCCCAGAATATTTTTGTTTCATTTTTTCCAATGTTGTTCTGAATTCCTCATCCTCCCCACCCCACCCAAGGTGTCAAACAGATGTGAAAATACCACAAAGCTGCAGCTCACAGCATTGGTTTATGATTCACTGATTGGGGTGGGGAAAAATAATGCAGTGGATTACCATGGCAACTCCTATTTATATAGGCAATATGGTAGATGATGAGCAACATGGCAGAAACCAGACATGGGCAAAAACAGCAGGAAAACACCCCCACCTCATCTAGCTTGCAGAGGGTCTCAGCACCCCCACTGGCCCAGACCTCACTAGGAGACAGAAAAGGAAATGGGCCACCTTGGCTGAAATGGGAACCACTGAAGTCACCAGGAGTGCCCTTTGCTTTCTTTAAGATGGGATGGGAAATTCTGTTCTGTACTGTTCTATTTATTCATTTATTCATTCATTTTTCTCTCAGTCAGCAGCTAACCTGTTGTAATAGAATATGCTTAGAGTCTAGCTGTAGATGAGGAGCATGATGTGATTTAAAAAAAAAAAAAAATGTCTTGTCCATTCAGAGAGCTCAAGTTCACATCCCGGCTGTTGCCACTTAATGGTTGTGTGACTTCATGGCAATTTGCTTTATCAGTAAAATCTAAGGTGGATTGGGGTGAAGGAAATTATGCAAAATGGGATAATAGTAGTGCCTACCACATATGATTGGTGTCTGGATAAGAAAAAATGAACATACAGTTTTTAACACAGTGTACATAGTTTGGGCCCAGCAAACATCAGATCTTATTAAGATGTATCTTCAGTATTTTTCTCTGTTTAAGGAAGATAATAACACCCACCTTTCAGAACTGTTGTGAAGAGAAAGAAAAAATAAAAAAGATGGGAAGATCCTGACTCAAAGATACTGCATTTGTCAGTGTAGACCGCTGTAACAAACAGGCCTAAAGTTTCAGTGGCTTTAAGAATTATTTCTTGAATGTGTCTGAGTTTTATGTAGGTAACTGGAGAGACAGGGGAGAGAAGGTCGCTATTCCACGCAGTCGTTCAAGGACTCAGACCCTTCCTGGCTGCCCTTTCTAGAGTTCTCCACTGGATTTACTGAACTCAGCCCAAACAGAGGGAAGAAAAAGAGCACAGAGGATTGGACAGGAAGTGTTACTGGTCAGGCCTGAGGGCAGTATTTATTGCCTTTGCCTGTGTTAATAGTGAGAACTTGGTCATATGGTTGCCCATCCCTGCCAGGGAGACTGAGAAATGTTACGCTGTGTTCACCAGACAGAGGAGAAATGGTTTTGTGGACAATTTGCCAGTCTCTACCATGATGAGAATGGTATGGTACCCACTACTGCGGTTATTAACATAACACCAGGATGATTCTCATGGTATCATAAGGCTCACTTGAAGAGATGGGCAACCATAACTATGCAGCCTTTACTCCTGAGAGAAGAGCCTGTTCTCACTTCATTCCTAGAATGGTTGTTTTTTGCACTTGTGAGCCATCTTTGATCTTAGGCAAGCATAGAAAGGGCATGCCATTGAGAGTCATATGAAGGGACTTCCATTGTCAATGGTAAATTAAACATTCAAAAGGTGTCTTTCTCTTCCTTTCTCTTCCATCTCCCTTTTGTTGCCAAGCGAAACACTCCAAGACTTAAAGGCTTAAGACACAGTGCTCATTTTACTATTCTCCCTCACAGTTTCTATGAGCAGGAATTCAAGAGTAGTTCAGCTGGGCGATCTGGCTCAGAGTTTCTCATAAGTCATAGCCAGATGATAGCTGGAGCTGGAGACCTCAAAGGCGTTTGGACTGGAGACCTCAAAGTCCAAAGGTGTTTGCACTTCCGTGCCTGCCCTCTAGGCTGGAAACAACCAAACAGCCAGAGTGGAACTGCCAGGGCCCCTCTGGCACCTCTCTGTCTCTCCCTCTCTCTGGTCCTCTCACATGGCTGTACCAGTGGTGGCTCTAGGCCTCTGGTCTTCCCACATGGTGGCTCAGGGCTCCTGTACAAGTGCTCCAAGAGAGAGCCAGGCAGTCGCTTACTATCTTTTCTAACCCAGCCTCAGAAATTCCACAACATCATTCCTGCCCCAGGCTTGTCTAGATGGTCATGAGGCCTGCTCACTTTCAAGGGGAAGGGACCTAGACTCTACCTCTCGATGGCAGGCTTGTCAATGAAACAACTTGTAGGCATGTTTTCATACCACCCCACTTCCCTAGCCCACAGCTAGAACTGCAGTGGCTTCCCACCTAGTGTTCATGCTTGCATGTGGTTCTGAGCTCGTGCGAGGCTAAGATATACTGATTCTGATTCCCTCAACAGCCAAGGCTGAAGGCTAAGAAATCAGGCTGAAGTTCCAGAGTAGCCTGGACTAGAACAAGGGGAGCTGGGGGAGCGATGGGCACATGAAGTAGTATAGCCTGTTCTCCGTGTTCATTTAATTAATACCCATTTTCAGCCAAGCATGCTTGCAGTCAAGGTGTTATGTTCCTCGCCATTCTAAGGTTGCAAGTAGGAGAGGCTTCCATAAAGCATGGAGGCTCAGAAAAGTTAAGTAAAATACTAAAACTCACACAGCTGGGAGTAGGGGATAGGGAAGAGATTTGAACCCTGACCTGTCTCACCTCAGAGCCCAGAAACGTGCTCTCTGACCTCCCTCCTGGCAGGTGGGCAGTGTGTGTGCTGGCGGGCCCGGGGAGGATTTGGAAATAGGTGTCCTAGAAATGTGAGAGGGAGGGGCAGCATGAGGGGCCTGCTTGTGGTGCCAATTTACCACATATTGATCACAAAATGTACCCCCCTTCCATCTACAGGAAGATAGTGTCCTGGAGTTCCCAAGATTCATCTGTAGGCACAGGGTTTGGGGTGGTGCAGGCAGCTCCTCTCGAGGCGCTGGAATTTCAGGCCGGAAGTGGTGGGTGCAGGGGAGAAGGATGTAGTTCGACTAATGATAGTAACAATAGCTGCCACGACTGAGTCTCTAACACATGCTCCAGGTGAACACTGTGTATGTGTCATCTCGTTTGACTTTTATAAAAGTCCTGGAGGTTGAGGTGACCACCCTGTTTGTAGATGGAGCAGCTGAGCCTCGGAGATGAGGTGAACTGCCCAGAGGTCACTCAGCAGGTGGCAGGGCAGGGATTCAAACTCAGGTCTGCTTGTCCCTGAAGCTCTGCCTCCCCAACATGGACTGTGTGCCTGGGGCAACCCCATGACCGGTCCCTCCCCCCACCCCCACCGCCAAGTCCTCAGTGTTTCAGCAGCACGCTTTGTGCCCCTTCACATAATAAATATTAATTGAAAATATTGGTGCCACAGCCACCAGCACAAGCTGCTGAGATACCACGCTGGGTCCTGGTAATTAAACCCTTAGTTGCGTTGTCATATCTGCAGTTTTCGGTGTCCCCAAACATCAGTCCCGATTGAGACGGGAGTTGAGGATACTACTCAGGGTGAGCATGAGCGCGCATGCGTTCCTAGCCTCGCGCTGCTGTCTCATTCTCACACAGGCGACCTTTCTTTCTTTCCCTGGGTAGTTCTTGTTCCTCCTTTACCAGCACTCAGCTTGGTCTGGGAAGGCTATAGACTGCCTCTCTCCATCGCAGGCTAGTCAAGAAACAACTTGAGTGCTCTTTGAGGCAGCAGAAAACTGGATGAGGAAGGGAGGTGGTTCCCAGGTGAGGCTCCCCAAGGACTCACTTGATTTTTATTTTGGTATTATTTTCCAAGTCGGGAGTATAAGCCCTCTTCATAAAGTGCTAGAATCTGAAGACTGTTTCCCTGTTTCTTTGACACTGCTGCAGAGCTCACAGGTCCCTCTGAGGCTTGATGGCAGGAGGAGAGCTTCGGGTCCTGGCTAGAAAAACCCAAGGAGTAGTGACTGTGTGGATGGGGATCTGTCATAGGGAAAATGGCCTCCTTGGTTTCTGAATGTTCAGGACAAGAGCAAAGCCAGTTGACAAGTGACTTGTTGAAAGTCCAACATGGCCAAAACCCTGAGAAGTTTCTCAGAAAGGTATGGTAGATAAGAATTAGTCATTCAGCATCGTTATTAAGCACTGTAACATATTATTCATGGTTTTGGGTTTTTTTTTTTTGGCATCTAGTCTTAGACAATGTTAGTGAACACAGAGTATATGTACAGTTATTCATAGGCTCATTCTTGACTTTGGTTTTATCGAACCCTGGTTTTCCATTACCCACGGTGCCCTTCTCCCCAACACAAACACCACCATAATGCTTTCAGTCCTTCCATAGCAAATTCTTCTCTTTGGGACCGTCTTTAGGAGCGTAAACCTACCAATCGAGGCAGGGGCAATCCACGTAACTGTCTTTACCTAATGTATGAGATCAGCAAAGTTCCTTCTACTCTGTGCCAGGCACATACTCTCTAGATTGGGCTATGGAAGTAAAATGAGATAATACCTTTGTCCTCAGGGAGTTTGCAAACCAGCTGGAAAATAAACAAATACCTAAGTAGGTACCAAAGTCAGTCAAGATTCTTTTGGTTTCAAGTGGTAGAAAATTCAACTCAAATAGTTTTAAGACAAAATATAAGGGAGATGGGGGTAGATTGGCTCAAGTAATTTCAAAATGAGGAAGTACTCAGGCCTGGGTAGGCCCACCTCCTCACAGAACAGCACCAGGAATCATTCTCTGTTTGACTCTGGAGAACTCTTTCTTCATAGTGGCAAAATGGTTTCTGGCAATGATGAACAGCTTGGAAACCCAGCGGGGAGAGAGCTGTTAGGAATCTGAGTCATGTATACTTTCCTGAAACAAGTACTGTGATCAGGGGGAGTAAAGATGCTTATAGGCCTAGTCTGGCTTCGGTCTGGACCTGGGAAGAGGGGTCAGCCTCAGTGACGTGACCTGATCTGAGAGTTGGGGGAGGAGACTTCCAAAGAAAGAGCTGTTACCCAGAGAAGGGGCCACAGAAGCCAGGCAGCTAAATGTAGCAGGGCTCTACTACCTACATAATGGGTAGCTTATTCCATACAGTATCCTTAAGGTTGGTTGGGCGTGCTCAGGGGATGACATTAATCATTGGAATTACCTTCTGCTTAACAAGCAGCATTCTTTCAAGCCCGCCTGAGTTGAATAGACCATAAGTATAACCTGCAAAAAAAAAAAAAAAAAAATCTGACCCAAATTTGCTCTCTATTGCAGTGACCTGGACAGAAATAACATTACCAGGATCACCAAGATGGACTTCGCTGGGCTCAAGAACCTCCGGGTCTTGTAAGTAACACAGGGCTCTTTGATGCATTTTCATTTTCAGCTCTTCGGCCTTGTGAAAATGTTCTGCTGCCCTGACATCACACCCCCCTGCGCTGGGTGACAGGAACGTACCATTCTGTAACAGAAAACCCTTCATTCGTGTACCCGGGTTTTCACAGGTATCTCATTCTGTGTCTCCATGCTGCGGGCTGGGCTCGACCAGTGGAGGAAGTCAGGGACAGGGAAAACAGAAGGCTCTGCACAAATAAATCAACATCCCCAGCTTCTAGGATGACAGCAATACCAGCTTGACTAATCATGCTACTCTTCATAGAGATTATAATTCCTTCTCCAGCCTGTGTGTTAAAAGGGTACCAGAAGGAAAGTTATTTATCTTGTTGCTTACTGGAGAGGAGAGGAGAAGGGAGAGAGAGAGTCAGGCAGGGTCAGAGCCCCTGCTCTAGACGCACAGCTGTACAGAGACAGGTAGCAAAATTGGAGCTGGGTATTGATGCAACCGGGGAGCAAGAAATACCAGGTTTCCTTGCTAAATATTGAACACCTTCACCCATCCCTAAGTCTGTGAGTGTTGAGAATGTGTCTCACTGCTTGTCCGTTGCCAAGTGTGAGGCATTTAGAGGTACAGAAGAGAGGCAATTGGAGCCTCTTTTCCGCTTTACTCAGGGGCTGATTTTGCCCCATAGGTGTGGCTCCAGCCCAGGAACATCGTCCGGGCAATCTGGCCACTGCCTTGGTGTTTGTCAGGTAATCGTGGATAGCGAATCCCTACTAGAAGCAGCAGCCAGAGTCTTGGTATCTGAAGCCATCTTCTTCTTTTTACTAAGAGCCCATTGTAATACAAAGAATTTTATTGTAGAGATAGGAAGTACCATGTTCTGGCCCTACATCAAAATTAACTGCCCGAGTGATTTGGGGGGCATCACTATAGCTGTTTGGACCTCAGGTTTTTCATGTGTAAGTAAGTAAAGCCCTAGTTCAGCAGGGCTGCTGTGGCAAAGAACCACACAGTGGGTGGCTTGAACAACAAAATGTATTATCTCCCAGTTTCCAAGGTCAGAAATCCAAAATCAGGGTGTCCATGGGGTTGGTCCCTTTTGAGGGCTGAGGGGGAGGATCGGATCCAGCCCCTCTTCTAGCTTCTGGTGGGGGATCCCTGGTTTCTAGATGGTTGTCTTCTCCCTGAGTCTCTCACACTGTCCTCCTCCTGTGCCATCTCTGTCTCTGTTCACATTTTCCCTTGTCACAAGTGACACCAGTCGTATTGGATTAGTGCACACCCTAATGACCCCATTTTAACTGAATTACCTCAGTGAGGACAGTATCTTTAAATAAGGGCACATTATGATAGCTTAGGAATTAGGACATCAGCATATGAATGTAGGGGGTGGGATATAATTCCATCCATAACAAATTGTCCGAAGTCCTCCTAACTCTCATGGTTGCACAGTTAACGCTCTATGGTTTTAACATTTTCACAAAGTCTGTTTATTCTCACCGCAACCTGTGGAATATTACTTGTATAGCATTGCTTTTCTGATGGAGAAGTAGGTAGTGGTAACAATGGTGAGGATAACCAGCAGATACATGGTACCTTTCACAGACCAAGCTCTGTGTTACATGGTTAGTAACTCCTGTCCGCCCAGAGGAAACAGAGGCACAGTTGGTTAAGTTGTCCCTGCTTCACATGGCAAGGAGAAATCAGAACCCGGAATGTGTGCTTTCTAACCTCTAGGGAAAACTGCTGTTCATTTGCATTATAGAAATTTTTGAAAACCAAGAAGGAGTAGTCGCCCCGTCTTATAAATGCAGCCCTGGCGTGCAAGTAAGTGGCTTACCTGAGTTTCCCTGAACATCAGTGTGTGGGGACACTAGGATCTGTATGTTGGGCCTCCAGATACCAGATGTTTCCTCCTTGATATATTCTCCAGCTGTGGCATGTTCATACTCCTCTCACCATCCTCAGGAGGAAAGGGCGGGCGGCAGGAGGCTGTGCCTCTACCCTCTGGCGAGTCTTTTGCCCTAAGCAGTCCCATGTTTGTCAAATGACCGGCAGCTTTCAGGAGATGCGTGGGCGTCAGAATTGAGACTGGGGTGGGTTGAGCGAATTCCGGGGCTCCGTTTTAGAGTAACTTTTATTGACGTGATAGAGGCAGTAAACTGATTGCAGGTCATTTGACAGCTTAAAAAACAAACATTTAACTTCTCTCTTTGTTTCCATTTTCCCCCTTGCATCTGTGAGAGATTTCCTTTCATACAAGTCAGAAATTTCACCTAATGCTTCATTTTCTACCCAAGTCAGAAAAGAAAACCCTTTGATTTTCTTACCATTACATCAAAAAGGCTAATAAAAATTCCAAATTCCATATCTGCTCTCTGCAAATAGAAAGTTTAAAATAATCACAAAAGATTGTATTAATATCCTCTGGATGGTCTACAAAACATTGCTTTGACTCCAGTTTAATTGGCACATTCTTCTTATTTTGATAAGCAACACCAAAACACTCCCCCTCCCCCCCTAACAGACTCTGTTAATATACTGTGTTTCATTATCTTCCTTATCAACTCAAAGACAATCCCATTCAAGTGGCCCTTTATTACTGTGAAAGAATCTGTTAGGTGGGATAGCTGAAATGCTTTCTCACACCAGTAAAATACCCAGACATTTAAACCATATTTTCCCTCAATCTCTTCTTTTTAGCGGAGTAACCTAGACAACTATCTTTTTTGAAAAGCTTTCATCACACCTTGGCACATTCCCTATATCTGTTTCTTATTTACAATTTATAGTGAAGCCAGGAAAGACTCAACAGTCTTGAATAATTTGAGCTTGCCACATATTTCCGTGCAGAACTTTTAATACAGCGCAAGTGAATGGGCAAAAGCAGATAAAATGGAGATTGGGGGACTTTGGTCTCATCCCAAGGCAGTTTACCCCAAATAAAGTACATTCAAGGAGAAATAGAAGAATTGCCCATAACAATTCTTTCTCCCATGGGGTGAGAGTAGGAAAAGATCTCTTCTGGTGTTTTATCAATTACATTTCGTTTCCTAGTCGTCTGTTGCAAGAATTCTGCTATGCCCACAATGTGGGAGCCAGCTTTATGCCAAATGGGGTTAATAAAAGAGTTAAACTCCTCCCCAGCCATCATCACATGGGGCGATTTCCGATTCTGATCCAGTGTTAAAACTAAAAAAAATCAATGCTAAAAGAGCCGAAAATGAACACAGTCTGTGTGTCTCTAACTCAGAACAGACTCAAACCATGGACAGCCTTTCTGGGCATCCAACCTTTCCTGGATCCCTGACTGCCTGCCTCTGGTCAGTAGAATGAGAGCGAAAGCAATGGCGTTAGCCCAAGCTCCTGCACTGCATCTCAGCCTGCAAGTCTGGATGGAAGGTTCCCAGCTGCTTCATTCGTTCGTTTGTTTGTTCAGTCGTTGATCAGATGTTGATTATTTACTGCACCTTTAAAAGTCAGGTACTAGGCTAGACTCTCATAGGTCTAGGAAGTAGATCTAGAAAGGGACCCCAGTTACCTTACCAGCCAGGATTCCAGGAGGAAAGAGATAACACTCACTCAGGACAAATAAGGAGAGCTAAATAAGGAATTATTTACAAAGGTGTGGGCAAAGTTAAGGGAAACCAAGAAGACGTGGTGCAGTTTCCTGAGGCTAGCAATAAGGAGCTACACCAGTACTCTGGGCCTCAGTGGTCCCACCAAGGTAGGAACTACCTGGCAGGATCTGTGGTCTTAGGTAGAGAGACAGAGTCAAGCTGAAGTTACTTGGCAGGGAAGGAGGTGGGAATAAATCCCGGGATATCCCTCCATCTCACCCTCTTATTTTCTTCTGGTTCCTTCCATTGGCTGGTTCAACTAGAAACCAGAGTCCAAGAAGCTTCTCAAAGTGATAAAAATTAGCCTCCTAGCCTGAGCAAAGTAGAAAAGGGGCAGATATCGAATACAGATGTCTTTGCTTTTTTTGGCTCTCCTTTCTGAAAGAAGCTAGTAGTGTTAGATTAATTAGTACAGAACTAAAAGATTCATCAGCAGTTGGAGTTAAACTCCTTCAGAAACCTAGCAAGAATATCACACTCAGTCACTGTAGTGTTGCTCTTTGTTATAATTGGGAACTTATGACAACAAGCACTGTGGATTGATTGATAGTAAAAACCCAGCTAAACAAATCCCCAGTCACTAATATTGAACTGGTTCCCTGTTTAGTGAGATGTGCTAGTGTGAGTCTGTTGGCATTCCAAGGCCCTCCTCGCCATATGGCAGGATAGAGGAAAGGACAAGGGAAGGAAAAAGAACATTTATTAAGCCTCTGATTGTACTCCAGATCCTGGACTAGATAATTTACACACCTTATTCCATTTTTACCCTCACAAGGACTTAGGAGATTTTTTTTTTTTTTTTTAAATTTTACAAGTGAGGAAACAGAGTCCCTGAGAGGTTGACTGAATAACCCAGTGTCACACCATCAGCTGGTGAGAAAGCAAGATAGGGGTTTCACACCAGATTTGACAAGCACACTAAACTGGGGGTTAGAGAGCCTGTCCTAGATGACTGTGTCACTTTATCTGAATAATTTCTCCCTGAGCAAGTCTCTTAGCCTCCCTGCTTCATGGTGTCCACATCTGTTAAGTGAGAAGATAGTGAGGGGCCAGAGCAACATGAAGGTATGAACTGGAGTGGGCGAGGACTGAGACAGACTGAGGGGCTCTTGTGCCTTGCCTGACCCTATACTCAGTTCCCACCACTTGTTGGTATTTGGAAATACAGGAGCTGGGTTTTTAAAAGGAGCTTCTTTTGTGATACGGCTGTGTGTGTGTGATATTGATTTTTAATTGTTTGCAAAAAACTCATCAAAAATGTAAAATGTCATTGAACCCAAACAAAATCCCTTATCACACTGGTAGTCTGAGTCAGACACATCATATGCCCTAGACTAGCTTTTCCCTTGATAGAAAATCATATGTTTTGTGGCCCCAAGGCATCTTTAGTTTTTCATTATTGAAAAGCCTTTTTTAAGTGGCTGCTGCACTAGGCAACGGTGTTAGGGTGAAGAGTATAATAATAAACAGAAGTTCTTACCCTCTTAGTCCTTAGGCATCTTGGGGAAGATGAACTTAAAAATAAACACCAGGACCCCAGTGTTAAGCCCCAAAAGTACGGAGGTTATGAAATGCCTCGGAGACGTGGGGCTGGCATGGATGGAATCATTTTGAGATGAAGGTCAAGCTTCCTTAAAGCTGCCTCCCATCCTTCTGCTTTTCCTTTAGGTGCTCGGGGCACCTCTCCTTCTGCCTAATCCAGGGGCACCCACAGCCCTTCCTAAACTCCTCCTTCCAAAGACTCATCTTTCAAACATAGTTGCATCTCCCTAAGTCTTATTCAGCCAGCAGGATTGGTTCTGGATGAAAACTGGGCAACCTCACTGCTTTCCTTCTCTCATTGCTTCCCTTAGCCTAAAGCTAATCCAATTTAAGCTGCCATTGTATGTGTATGTGTGTGTGTGTGTGTGTGTGTGTGTGTGTGTGTAAGTTAGGGAAACAAATATTTCATTGTATACTCAGTTCTTAGGATATGCACTTAAGCAAAGTGTTTAGGTTTTTAATCATCTGCATGGAGGACTTTGGAGGTCAGCGGAATCTGTGGCTGGACTAGCTTTTGTGACCATCACCCTCAACGTTGGGAATGGCCAGGCTCTGGGTGAGGAGATTTCCTGGCACAGACTGTTGTCCAACAGTAAGGTCACTCTTTCTACTAGGTGACCCACAGACAGAGTACACAGAGAAGGCCCTCTTTAATGAAGTATTTTTATATCCCTAGAGGAGGGAGCTCCAAGGGAAGAGATGCTGAATATCTGTGTGGTTTTTATAAGAAGCAGCTTTTACCTCTTCTTTTTCTGTGCAACATCCTGCAGTGCTTGGGGGGACATTTGCTGAGAACATTCTTAAAATAGAGGCATGGAAACCAATCTGTCAGGTAGAAGTGTGCAGGCGGCGAAACCCTGGTTACCGTGACACCAAGCTGGCATGTGAATTATCTTGTCCCACCAGACTGATCCTGGCTTGGGGTGGGGGGCGGGGCAGAGTGTTGTGGGAAGGGCTGAGTGACCCTGCCTGCTGGGCCCAGAGCCTAGCACCAAGACCCTTCAGGCCCCTTGTCCTTGACCGCTGCTGTTTCTTTGGTTCTAGGCATCTGGAAGACAACCAGGTCAGCGTCATCGAGAGAGGCGCCTTCCAGGATTTGAAGCAGCTGGAGCGATTGTAAGTATAATACAACCTCCTTTCTTGAAAAGTCTTTTTTTTTTTTGGTAAATTGACTTCATTGCGACCTTGCCAAAAAAAGTCTCCAATGCTTAATGAAATGTTTGCTCTTTCATTTAAAGCATTTTAGATACATGTTAAAGAGACATGGAGATCCTTTTAAACTCTTTCTCTTTATTTTATTTTAATTTTTTTTAAACTTCTTTTCTTTAAAAGATGCTAGGATTGGCATCTGGGGTGTATTTTTCTTCTTCCCAGGCTTGAGCTGTTGCTATCGATATCTGTACATGGCGCTGGTCCTTGCCCAAGCCTCTTCCCTTTTGCAGAGGGTGGAAGCCAGCAGTGGGTTTTGCTGTCATGGAGGCCAGTGTTGGATACTCGCTATTTCGCTGCCCCCTCCTCCCAGAGCAGCCCCCGCCCCTCACGGGAGAGCAAGGACGGGAGAGTGGGCAGGACCTTCAGTGTGCCTGCATCTCCACTGAGCATCAGCCTGTCAGGAAGCCCACATGTTTCCACAAGAGAATGTAGTGCCAGGGTTTAAAAATAGGCTGCTATTCTATCAGAGGGAGAGATGAAGACAGTGGGGATGGGAGATGGATGAAGCCTCCATTTGTTGTGATGATTAATGCTTTTGCAGAAAACTCTTGGGTCACTCGGATGGGGCTGCTCCTTAGATGGTTCAGTGGGCAGCTTCACCTTTCCTCAGTTAATCACATCTGGCAGCTCGTAACATCTGGATATTTGCTTCCTGCCTTCTAAGTGGGGCCTGTCCCCAAGAGCACTTAGTCATGCCGGTGGGCGGTTCTCCTCCACGTTTCCCTCTGCATCCTGGTTGGCCTGACATTTCAGCCTCTTTCTCCTGCCGTTGGGTGCAGGGCTGCCACAACTCACTGCTCCAGCAGCCTACCTAGAAGGTTCCTGCTCGAGTTACCTGTCCTGTCGCCACATCTCGTCTACAGAGATGGGCATGGGTCAGGTGGAGGGCCTGCCACCAACGTGCTGGCTTTATCATCTGCCACCTTTTCCCTTGGACTCCTTGCATCTAGGGCGACACGGGTATTATCCAGCAGAATCCGGTACTCCCCCTGCTTTGTGTGAACCCTCTCCTTTATTGCTCTCCATCTGGGTTAAAGGTCAGCGTATGTTTCTGTTGTTGGTTTAAAAAATATGACATTTATTTCTTATAAAGGAAAAGAGTTCTAAAAATAATAAATGCTGCCTCTGTTTATGCTTATATTTTTAAGTTGCTTCAAACCTAAATTCTTCTTATTTAGACTAAGGGAAAAAGAAGTATTTGTTGAACCTGGTTCTTTTTGTATGAGGTAGTAAACATTTCTGTGGAAGAGTAAATATACAGTTCTTTGTGAAAAGGCCACGTCTTGCTTAGTCTTCTGATTAGAAAGGTAAATAAACTCCTAATTTATTCATTTCATGATTGTGGGGAGGGAACTAATTGATCATTGAGTACCTTGGACATGCTTGGAACTATGCCGATGTTTTGTATGCTATCTGTTGTTTTATCCCCACTAAATTCCTATGAGGTGTTATTACCCTCATTTTGCAGATGAAGAAACAGAGGCCCAGGGAGTTGAAGCCAAAGAATTGTCAGGGGTGGGGGTGGGGAGCCAAGATTCAAAGCCACATCTGTCTGACATCAAAGCCCACGGCCTTTCATAGTTCTGTGCTGCGGACATTAGATGAAGTGTGATCTTTAGCAATGGCCCTGCAAATAGCCTCTCACATACCCACTTAGCTCCCGGGGACTATCAGCGAAATATGCTGGCTAAAAGATGCTTTTCTTCGGGTTGGTGAACACAGCAGCCCTGTACCCAACGGCAGGAGAAAGAGGCTGAAATGTCAGGCCAACCTGGACCCAGCAGCTTGCAGTCGCAGGGTAAACCTGGCTGTTTCTCCACTTTTGTGTAATAGGAGGCAAACGCTCACTGCTCTACTAGATAAACCCTCAGTTCTTACAGCTGAATGCAGAAGTTGACTTCTTGTTCATATCCAACCCAGGAAGGGTGTTCTTGGTTGCTGGACCTCTCTCCTCCAAGGGGAGACTCAAGAACACAGGCTCCTTTCATTCCTCGGCTCTGCCATCTTTAAACAGTGGCTACCAAGGAACCAATGTGTGTGTCTGAATCAAACCACTGGAAGGGAAAACAGCATGAAGGATTGCACATGGGAGGTTTCTAGGGGCCAGACCTGGAAAGAGTACATATGACTTCCCCTGTTACATACCTTGGATTAGGAATTGTTCACACGGCCACAGTATGCTGCAGAAGAGGCTGGGAAAAGTAGTCAGGGTGTATGCCCAGGAAGTAGAGGACCAAAATGAGTGAACAGGTAACCTGTCTCTGACTTACACTGCAAGTGGTTTAAAGAAGTACTTGGACAGGAAGGAGAATGAAAGCATAGGTGGCTGGACCAGTATGCACAGTTGGATGGACCCCCTTAGTTAAGGCTTTCCAGTGTCAACAAGAGAGGGTGTGTGTGACATTATCCTGACGTGTTAATCTGGTGTTGCTTATCCGTTGGGTCCCCAAACAGACTGAGAGCTATAGAATGGGAAAACTGAATGTGTCTGTGGCTAACAGCTAAAGAATTAGATGGCTGAGGGTGTCCTCTGTAGCTCCCACTCCTGACTTACCTTACTGGTGTCTCTATATTTGGTAGTAGATTTATCTTTATCGATCTTACTCTGAAATAAAGCCTGGAAATTATATGGGTTTTGATAATTCATTTCTGAAGTATTGATTTTCATTATGAATGGCCTTTATTCATTTGATCTCTTGTGCCTTCCTGGGAAAGGGGAGAGAAATCTGTCCCTCAGGTCTCCAGTCAGAGTTCTCCATTATTCCATGAAATGGCCTCTGCTGCAGAATAAGTTGCGTGTCTCTCCTCACATACAACAGTGATTGTTCTTTTTTTTTTTTTTACAGTGATTGTTCTTATCACAGCGCTTATCATGCCGACTATTAATTCCATATTTGCCTATTGTCTCTCTCCAAAACCACGAGTATGTTGAAGTCAGAAATCATGTTTCATTAGGTCTTAATCTCAAAGCTTTGCACAAGGCATGATAATAAGTACTTGTGGAATACTTATCAAATACTTGGGTTTTTGTTCTATACTAATGGCTCTGAACTGGAACCAATTCCCCCCCACCTCTCACCCAGGGGACACTTGGCAATGTCTCGAGATATTTTTGGTTGTTGACAACAGGATATGCTGCTGGTATATAATGGGTAAAGGTTAGGAATGCTGTTGAAGCACATTCTACAATGTACAAGACAGCTCCCACAACAGAAAATTACCGGGTTCAGAGTGTTAACAGTCCTGAGGTTGAGAAATTCTGCTCTTTACCTACTATGTATCAGATGGTATTATAGACACTTGACATATGCCATCTCATTTAATCCATACAACAATTTTTCAAATTTAGAATTCTGTGTCCTTGATGTGACAATATATAATTCAAAACATTGGCTTTAAAGTATTGTTGCTAAGTATGTCTCCCCTACATCTAATTTAGCTACATCTCACTTTTGGTTTCTGAAGAGTAGACAGGATAGAGGACCAAGTTAAATGAAGGAACTAAGAGGAACAAGTAAATCCTATAGATGGAACATTCTACAAGACAGCTGCCTTGGTCTCTTCAAAAATGTCATGAATGAGATGGAAGCTAACTGTTGTAGATTAAAAGACACTTAAGATAGAAACAGTAGCAAAGGGCGCCTGGGTGGCTCAGTGGGTTAAGCCGCTGCCTTCGGCTCAGGTCATGATCTCAGGGTCCTGGGATCGAGTCCCGCATCGGGCTCTCTGCTCAGCAGGGAGCCTGCTTCCTCCTCTCTCTCTCTGCCTACTTGTAATCTCTCTCTCTGTCAAATAAATAAATAAAATCTTTAAAAAAAAAAAAAAAAAAAGAAACAGTAGCAAAAAGTTGGGAGGGTCAATGGAATATAAGTGTTCTAAGATCTTTGAATTGTCCAGGAAGTGATAATAGCATAAAAGTTTATTGCCTTATTAAATCAAGGATGCATGTTGCAACCTGTAGGATAACCTCTAAAAAAGAACAGTTTAAACAACATAATAACCTAATAGAGGGAGTAAGGACATAGAATGATACAAAGAAAAATATGGTTAATTCAAATAAGGGATAAAGGAAAGAAAAAGGAACATTGAACAAATGAGACAAAGAGAAGACAAATAGTAAGATGATTGTAAACACAAAAATATCATAATTATTGTGTATGTAAATGGATTAATCCTCCACTTAAAAGACAGAGTGGATAAAAAAACAAACAATAATTATATGCTTCTTAAGAAGACAAACATCAAACAAGAAGATAGAGAAAAATTGAAAGTAAAAGGGTGGGAAAGATATCATGAATACTAACCAAAAGAAGGATGCTGTGGCTTTATTAATACTACATAAAATAGACTTACTTCTTAAAGTTTATTTATTTGAGAGAGAGAGGGAACACACAAAACTAGTGAAAGTATTAGAACTAGTGAGAGAGTACCTGAATTGAGTGGAAGACCAGAGGGAGAGGGAGAAGCAGGCTTCCTGCTAAGCAGGGAGCCCCAATGTGGAGCTCAATCCCACGACACTGGGATTATGACCTGAGCTGAAGGGCAGATGCTTAATTGCCTGAGTAACCTAGGTACCCAGTCTATCATAAAATAAACTTAAAAAAAAATTATTGGAGAGAAAGAGGGCTATTTCAAAATGACAAAGAAATAAATACACCAGAAAGGAATCTGTATTTTTATGTGTAAAAACATAGCCTAGCGATACATAAAGCAAATATTGACAGAATTAGGAAGATAGACAAGTTTACATTGTTAGTTAAGATACTGTTCTTATAATTAATGGGATAAGGAGATATAATCATTAGTAACAATCTGGAGTATTATAATATTAGTAACAATATAAAATACTATTAGTAACAATATGGAACAATATGACAAAGTTTGCAAACCTGACCTAACTGATACTTAGAAAATACTGCAACCAGAAAAATTTAGAATAAACATTTTTTTCAAGTGGGTATGAAACTCTTATTAAGCATGGATCTACAAAGCAGGTCTCAAAAATATCAAATGGTTGAAGTCATATGGTGTATTTTCTTTGGCCACAGCAGAAATATTCAAGTCAATAAGAAAACAATAACTAGAAAATTGCAAAATACTTGGAAATTGAGTAATATACTTCAAAGTAACATCTAAATCAAAGAACATATCATAGGGGAAATTGGGAGATATATTTTCTGGATGTTATTAAACATACAACATATTACAATGTGTCAATTTTAGCGAAAGCCATGCTCAGAAAATGGATAGAAGGAGCACGTGTACCCAAATGTTTATAACAGCAATGTCCACAATACCCAAACTATGGAAAGAACCTAGGTGTCCATCAACATATGACTGGATTAAGAAGATGTGAGATATATAGATAGATAGATATAATGGAATACTATGCAGCCATCAAAAGAAATGAAATCTTGCCATTTGCAACGATGTGGATGGAACTAGAGGGTATTATGCCGAGTGAAATAAGTCAATCAGAGAAAGACAATTATCATACGATTTCCCTGATATGAGGAATTTGAGAGGCAATGTGGGGGGTTTGGGGGGGGGTAGGGAAGGAAAAAATGAAAAAAGAGGGGATCGGGAGGGAGACAAACCATAAGAGACTCTTAATCTCACAAAACAAACTGAGGGTTGCTGGGGTGTGGGGGGTAAGTGATAGGGTGACTGGGTTATAGACATTGGTGAGGGTATGTGCTATGGTGAGTGCTGTGAAGTGTGTAAGCCTGACGAATCACAGACCTGTATCCTTGGGGCAAGTAATACATTATATGCTAATAAAAGAAAGAAGAAAATGGATAGCCTTTAAGTTACATCATTCAATTTATGACTTATGTATGCTATCATATATTTTAAAAGAAGTAAGGATAATTTTTTTCTTTTTCTTTTTTATTATGTTCATTTAGCCAACATATAATACATCATTAGTTTTTGATGTAGTGTTCAAGGATTCATTAGTTGCCTGTAACACCCAGTGCTCCTCAACACATGTGCTCTCCTTAATACCCATCACCCAAATAAAATCTTGATGAAAGTATCCATCTCAAGAAACTAGAAAAAGAACAAAGTAAAAGGAAGAAATCAGGAAGAGCAGAAGTATATGAACTAGAATCATATGTAAAGTGTTTAAGAACTCTGAAAAGCCAAACTTTCATTCTTGACACAATAAAATCACAAAAACTAGCAAGACCGATCAGAAAACAGAAAAGAAAGAAGACCAAATTGCCTATATAAAGGATAAAAAGGAGAACATATCTATGAATTTTACAGATTAAAGTGATGAGTAGATTTTGAAGAATGTTAGTTCAGTGATTTTAAAGATTAAGTGGAATTGAAAACTGAAGCAAGGAGGAATAGAAAGTCTATATAGTCCTATATCTATTAAAGAAATTAAATCTTTAATTAAAACGTTCCACCTAACAATCAAGACTCAGATGACTTCACTAGGGAATTTTACCAAAGCTTTAAGGAATAAATAATATCAACTTAACATAAATTGATTCTATAAAAAGAATAGATGTTTGTCATTTGGACAATATAATTTTTTTTTTTCTCCCAACCAGAGAGTGGGAGATTCTTGTGTGACTGCCAAGCAGGGCACTGGTTACTTGAGCTTTATGGTCCATGAGCAGCGGGACCCAGGCCGAGGTTGGGCATTACAGGGTCTCAGCTCCTACCAGGGAGAGGAATGTCCCCCAGGCCAGTGAGGCAGTGGCCAGCAGGGTGGTGGTGGGGGAGGGCAGTCCTGCTGAGGCCAGAGCAGGTGGCAGGGTAGACAGTATAATTTTTATAGCAAAATCCAACAAGAACATTTCAAGAAAAATTATAAACCAACATATTTCATGAATATTTATATGGAGTTCCTAACAAAATATTAGCAAAGTGAATCTAGTAGTACATGAAAAAGATATATACAGCCAAGTTTGGATTATTGAAAGAAGACCAGGTTGGCTTAATATTTGAAAAGCTGTTTCCAAATTAAAAAATGCTGAACAACTAGGGTAGCAAAACCAAAGACATAGGCAACATCTATAATAAAATGGTTGACACAGTATCTTAATAAACCTCTGCATTCCCAATAAAAGTAAGCAGGGAAAAACAACTGGTGGTTACAAGACTGTTGTGTTATCTCATCTGTGTGGGACAAAGCAGAGGGAAGCCAACTGAAATTCTTATGACTCTGAGAACAGGAGATGGCTTAAATAACCAATACGTACTCATTGGAAAACACAGTGGCCAACCTGAGAAAAGCTGCCAAAAATGGAAGAGAGTTGGATTAGCTCCAATTCATGGTAAGTACAAAGGGACTGTGATGTGATAATGACTGCTAGTACTTGGAGTATTCCAGGCCCTATAAATTCTTCAAACTAACAAAAACAGGGCTCTTTTTCAAAGAAAGGGCTAGCATTGATAAGAAACTCCTGAGTATAGTAGATCAGAACAGGAACAATAGTAGAAATGAAAAGAGAACTTCTTGATGAAAGTGTTAGAAATCACCAGAAGAGTTAGGTTTTAGAAAATCCAAGGCCATGTTTTTCATTAGTTTGTGCCAAAAAAACAAAGGATGAACTCTAGACTCTTGAGGCTAAAAAAGCTATCACTTCCCACCCCTCCCTCATAAAACTACAGGAATTTCTTCATTTCATTAAGGTTAAGCAACCAAAAAGATTATGGTTAAAGCACATACAAAATGTTTTTTCACAAGAAAAATAAAAAAGAGTAAGAAGTATAACAGCCCTTCTAGAAACAATGAAAACATGCAAGGAAGAGGTATCCACAAAACAGATGAAAACTGTAAATAGTTCAAAACTAGCCACATAAATTTAAGGTCTTATAAACTATAAAAGTACAACAAAAATTTGAATTTTAAAAACTTGGAAATTAGCCGACTAGAGAAAAATGGAATGTGAAAGGAGGGACAAAGAACTCAGGGAACAGTTTTGAAATAAAAGAATTTTATTCAAAATAAATACTGTCAATTCTGAAGAAGAATGAACTTGGAAGAATCACACTATCCAATTTCAAGACCCACTATGAAGCTGCAGTAATCAAGACAGCATGGCATTGGTAAAATAACAGACATATGAATTAACAGAACAGAATAAAAAAAAAACAGCAATAGATCTATTGAAATACAGTTAACTGACTTTTGACAAAAGTGCAAAAACAATTCAATGGAGAAAGATTAATCTTTTCAACAGATGGTCCTAGGACAATTGGATGTTCATATGCAGAAAATTGAACCTAGGCACAAAATTTACATTTTACACAGAATTTAATTCAAAGTGGATCATAGACCTGAATGTGAAATGTAAAACTATTAAACTTCTGAGACAAGAAAAAAAAAGTACATGACCTTAGTTTTGGGGATGCGTTTTTCAACATAACAAAAACATGATCCACAAAAGAAACAAAAATGATCAGTTGAACTATACTGAAATTAAAAACTTCTGCTCCACAAAGGACACTGTTAAGAGAATGAAAAGTCACAGACTGGAAGAAAATTTTTGCAAAATGCTTACCTGATTTGCATATAAAATATATGAAAAGCTTTAAAATTTTGACAGCAAGAAAACACCCCTATCCTACAAAGAGAAAGAAACAGGCAAAAGACTTAAACAAGAACTGTACCAAAAGATATATATATATATAAAATAAGCATATGAAAAATTCTCAATATCATTTCTTATTAGGATAAGACAAGTTAAACAACAATGAAGTAGTATTGTCCCCTTTCGTTACAATGGCTAAAATACTAAAGACTGATAATACTAATTGCTGGTAAGAAGATAGAGTAACAGGAACTTTTCATTTGTTGCTGCTGGAAATTCAAAATGCTATAGTCACTTTAGAAGATAGTTTCGCAGTTTCTTACAAAGCTAAACACAGTCATATCTTGCAGTCCAGTTCAGTGGTTAGGGATTCAGGGAAGAAGAGGGGATGGAAGGTTGAATAGGTGAAGCCATGGGGGTGGAGGGGTTATAGATGGCAAAATTGTGCTGTATGATACTGGAATAGTGGATATATGACATTTGCATTGATAAAACCCATATAATTTTTTTTAAAGATTTTATTTATTTATTTGACAGAGAGAGATCACAGGTAGGAAGAGAGGCAGGCAGAGAGAGAGGAGGAAGCAGGCTCCCTGCTGAGCAGAGAGCCCGATGCGGGACTCGATCCCAGGACCCTGAGATCATGACCTGAGCCGAAGGCAGTGGCTTAACCCACTGAGCCACCCAGGCGCCCCCATATAATTTTTTTATTAGCATAAAATGTATTATTTGTTTCAGGGGCAAAGTTCTGTGATTCTTCAGTCTTAACAATTTATAGCACTCACGATAGCACATACTCTCCCCAGTGTCCATCACCCGCCACCTCATTCCTCCCATCCCCCTCCACTCCAGCAACCCTCATTTTGTTTCCTGAGACCAAAAGTCTTTTAAGGTTTGTCTCCCTCTTTGGTTTCGTTTGTTTCAATTTTCCCTCCCTTCCCATGTGATCCTCTGTCTTGTTTCTCAAATTCCTCAAATCAGTGAGAACATATAATTGTCACTCTCTAATTGACTTATCAAGTATATGTTTATAGCAGCATTGTCCACAGTAGCCAAACTATGGAAAGAGCCTAGATGTCCATCAACAGTTGAATGGATAAAGAAGATGTGGTATATACATATATATATACAATAGAATATTATGCAACCATCAAAAAATGATATCTTGCCATTTGCAATGACATGGATGATACTAGAGGGTAAAATCCATAGAATTTTATAACATACAGAGTGAACCTTAATGCATGAAAATTTCTTTATTAAAAAAAAAGATTTTATTTATTTATTTGAGAGAGAGAGAATGAGAGGGAGAAAACATGAGAGTGGGGAGAGTCAGAGGGAGAAGCAGACTCCCCACCGAGCAGAGAGCCTGACATGGGACTCGATCCTGGGACTCTGGGATCATGACCTGAGCCAAAGGTAGACACCCAACCAACTGAGCCACCCAGGAACCCTGTATGAACATTTCTAAAAATTATTTAAAAAATTGGAAGATCCCAAGATGGAATACAGACAGTGATAAATGTATGAGTCAGCCTCCTGAAGGTGATGGGGGAAAGGTGCTGACCTAAGAAGATTTGGAAATGAGTCTGTGCAACAAAAGGCAAAAGGAACCACATGTAAGAACTGTACTGTAGTTAACAAAGTTATTTCCCATAGGAGTCTGAGTTAACAATTCCGAAGTCACTGTACATGTGTACTGGAATTGAACAATGGATGCTGGATGGTAGAGACGGATTTCTTGTGGCTGAAATGGGTGATTACAGACAGGCAATGAAGAAAATTATAATGATCCTGTGTTAATGGATTGCCGTTGGAGACATCAGTATGAACAAATGTTTAGCCTAATATAGATATGTTCACTTAATACAATGGATATATACATAGAAATATATTAATATGTAAATAGACCTATTTGTATATAAGCACATATTTCCTTGCTGTTAGCAGGAAAGCCTAGAAGTGATGACACTGCAATAGCAGTGAGCACACCTAGTGCCCAGATCTTGGTCTCTAATACCACTCCCCAATAAAAGGAAGCTAAGGCTCTTAGAGAAATGGGAGGATTCTAGGACTGGACGTGAGATAGATTGTGCCATAAAGGAAGTGCTCAAAACAAAACAAAACTGAAGCCACAATTAGGGGATATGTTAAGTAAAAGAACATAAAAAGCAAACTGAAAGAGCTCCTAAAGGCCAAAGCTGAAATAATTTCAGCAATAAATAAATAAACTGGTATTCAATTATAACCAAAGTTATATTTTCCATGAGTTCATACTGACATAAATAAATTATTGGACAAATAAATGAATGAGGAGAGGAGAAATCTCCCATGCAGAAGAATTTGGAGTGATTTATGTAGATTTTCTGCCCTTGCAGAGGTGTGGAACATAACTCTCCACTCCTTAAATGAAGGCTTTGCACAGTAACTGCCTTCAGAAGAGTACCGTATGAAAGGAGAGGGCAGAGCATAGACATTTCACAGTGGAGAACTATAACACACACTACTACCTCAGCCAGATGATCAGGGCCAGTATCCAAAATGCTAAGTCATGTTGATAGTATGCACCTTTGGTATGATGAAATGATAATAGCAGTTTACATCTGTGATCTCTATCTCAAAAACCCATTACTATATTCTAATGAGAAAAACATCAGACAAATTCCAATGGAGAGACATTCTTTAAACCATCTGAACAGTTCTCCTCAAAACTGTCGAAGTCATCAACAGCAAGAGAAGTCAGTGAAACTGTCAGAGCCAAAAGGAGCATAAGGAGATGTGAAGACTAAATGTAATGTGGCATCCTGGATGCTATCCTCAAACAGAAAAAAAAAAAAAAGATGCAGATAAAAAATTAGGGAATCCAAATAAAGTATTGACTTTAGTTAATAATAACATATCAATATTGGCTCATTAATTGTGACAAATACACTATACTAATATAAAATGTTGATAAGGGAAACTGGTTGTAGGGTGTATAAGATTGCTCTGTACTGTCTTCCCAACTTTTACGTATATCTGAATCTATTCTACTCTACAAAGTCTGTTTTTAAAAAGTTCACTAATGGCAAACCCTCCTTGAATTACAGATTCATAAGCAAAATAAATGTTATTGTTTTACACCAAACATGCACGCATACATACTTATGTAGATACAACGTGAGGGCAGATAAATGCTTTAAGAGAAATGGAAAATGAGTATTTTTTCAATCAATAAGAAGTGAGTATAGAAGTTAAGAGGGTTTAAGAGGAAGTGATAAATACAGAGGTCAAAGACATTCTATCACATTTATAATACAAATCTCTGAGGAAGAAGATGAAAACAATTACTCTGCGAAACATATCCCATGACCCAGCAGTTCCCCTCCTGGATATACATCCTAGAAAAAGACCTACACAAGAATATTCATAGGAGCAGTATTTGTAATAGCCCCGAAGTGGAGACAGGCCAGATGCTCATCAGCATGAGCAAAAATCGTGTGTGGTCTCTTCATATAATGGGAGAGCCTGATGGAAAATGAAAAATTACCCCAACTCCTACCCATAAAAACTTGCTATATGGAACAACACGATATATCTCAGAAACAGAATGAGTGACATAACCCAGACATAAAAGAATATATATTACCTGTTCTCATTTATATAGCCTTCCGAACAGGTTCAACTAATCTATGGTATTACAAGTCTGGGTAATGTTTATCGTTGGAGGGGTGTAAATGGAAGAGAGCACTAAAGGGTTTCTGGGGTGTATCATCATCTATTTCTGGATCTGGGTAGAGGTTTTGCGGATCTGTTCAACCTAGGTGAAAATGCTTCTAACCATAAAATTTAGATTTGTGCTTTTGTCTATGTATATACTATACTTCAAAAAAAAATTTATTTTATAAGGCGACTTTAGAGACAGATATAACAACCACATTCAGTGCCTGGCTCTTAATTGAAGCCTGGTTGGAAGAAACTAATGTATAAAATAAAATTTTGAGGGACACCTGGCTGGCTTAGTTGGTTAAGCGACTGCCTTCAGCTCAGGTCAAGATCCTGGAGTCCCGGGATCGAGTCCCGCATTAGGCTCCCTGCTTGGCAGGGAGTCTGGTTCTCCCTCTGACCCTCCCGCTTCTCATGCTCTCTCTCTCTCTCTCTCTCAAATAAATAAATAAAATCTTTTTAAAAAAATAAAATTTTGAGACAAATGGGGAAATCTGAACATGGATTGGGTATCATAAACATGGTGTCAGGGAATTGTTTATTAACTTTGAGTGTGATAATGGTACTCTAGTTATGCAGGAAACCCATTCAGTGTTTTGAGATGCATGCAGAAGTGTTTAGGCGTCAAGTGTCCTGATTTCCTTATTTCCCTTAAATGGTTCCATAGAGAACACAGAGTTAAACAAATATAGCAAAATGCAAATAATTGCTGAATCTTGAGTGGTGGGTATACAAAAGTTCAAAATACATTTTTAAAATTTTCTGTTATGTTTCAGCATTTTTTATTAAAAATTTCTAAATGTATTTTTGTAAATTATCACGTACTTTTTGTGGAGAAAAAAAAACTCTGACTCTCTGAAATTAAAGTAACTTGCCATGCTGAGATCTAAATCCAGGACTATTCCAAATTCAGGTGCTAGGAAAAGAAAACATAACTGTCAGGAACTGGAATGAGATTATGATATTGTATTATCCAATTTCCTTATTTTACAGACAAGGAAACGGGCTAGAGAGGAATTTGACTTCTATGAAATGTTAATGCAGCGTGCAGTATTGGAGGGGTTGAGTTGCCTTGGTGTTAGCTCAGTTTTTCCAATGAGCAGAACACAATAGTGTTCTTAGCTCTAAGCCTGAGTTCCCACTTACCCTTTAATTAGATGTGAAGTAAATAATTAGATTATATATTTAAACGCATATGGGTCGCAAATATATATTTTTAAATTATTGCAGGATTTATTTTGTTCTTGGTAAGATAGAACCCCACTTGTCCCACCAGAACTGAAATGTGTTATGTTCCTTGAGCCAATCATTTAGACACCCGACACTCCAACGGCCCATGAATGTGGCTTTTTCTTCCTTGGCCTCATTTGTATCAACATCAAACACTGACCATTGTTATTAACTCAGAATTATGGACAGGGTTTTCTTTGTGCAATTTATCGCCTGCAGTGTCTACACTTAAATTACTCTACGTCTATGAAAAAAAACCCAGTGTCTGTGTGGGTGTATAGTTGCCAACACCAGAAACACCACCGTTGACGGATTTTTGATTGGCTTATGTTATTATTCCTTATTTTTTTGGGAAAAAAAAGTAACTTCTGTCTTGGAATATATTCTCCATTCGTTCCTTAAGAATTGCAAGACAGTGTGAAGGGGAGACTTAAAACCAGGGAAATGTTAGGGGAAAAAAATAAAAGCTAGAGAAAATGCTCACCGCCATGTGATGCTCTGAGCTGGGCAAGCCCAGAGGCCGGTGTGGGTCAGTGCTGCCTGATTCTCTCCCACCAAGCCCTTTCCTCTCGGGCTGCACTGAAGGACCAAGGAAGATGAGGAGGGGGCTGTTGGGAGACTTAAGCCTAAACTCATCAGCTGTAACTATAACTATAACTTCGTAGAGTGGGTAATGAGGCCAGCTCCCTGGACAACAAGACTCAGGATTATAAGCCCCTTGATGGCAGGAATTTAAGTGCATATGTAGGAATAAAGTGTAATGAAGTAGTAAGGAATGTGGGTTCTGGTGTTCTGGCCCACACGTGCTTGCTGTATGACCTTGGACCAATTAACGAGCCTCTCTTAGCCTCAGTTGCCTCATCTGTAAAGTATCTAGATACCAACCTCACAGAGGTTGTTGTGAAAACTAAATAGCGTGAGAAGAATTTAGACATGAGAAGAATTTAGGACAGTGTCTATTTTGTAGTAAATGCTCATAAGCATTTCACAGCAGGCTCTGGGGGAAAAAAGTTTGATTATATGTTCGTGGAGAACCTCTAAGAAAGGTATTTTCAAACTTTTTCCAGCAACATCCTCTCCCACTTCACCCCACAGCAGCTCACTCATCTCCAGACAATTCCAGGTAATGAATATCTATTAAGCATCTATGCCACCAGGAATTGTGTCAGTGCTAGAGTTTTCGAGAAGAATACAGTGGAACCCTTGCCTTCAAGCTGCTTACCGTCTACTTAGGAAGGCAAGCATGTAAACACAAAACTTTCAACAGGGCAGATGGTGAACCCTCGAGAATACAGAGGAATGACCACCTCTACTGGTAAGGCCAGGGAAAGCTTTACCCAGGAGGCATCACCTGAACCAAGTCTTGAAGATCTAATGGGAGCACAAATCATGTGACCAAGAATAATACATCTAGCATTCAGGATGGAGGCAAGAACAAGAGTCACTCTCTAAAAGTTTCCTCAGGCCTTTATATCTGTCAGTTTAGTTGGAGTATGTGGTGGATATTTAGTTTAATGATTTAAAGATTAAGAACGTGGACTGAGGAGCACCTGGTGGTTCAGGTCATGATCTCCGGGTCCTGGGATCCAGCTCCGCATCTGGCTTTCTGCACAGTGGGGAGCCTGCTTCCCTCTCTCTCTCTGCCTGCCTCTCTGCCTACTTGTGATCTCTCTCTGTCAAATAAATGGATAAAATCTAAAAAAAAAAAGAAAAAAAAAAAAAAGAACGTGGACTCAAAAAGAAGACATACAGATGGCCAGCAGACACATGAAAAAGTGCTCAACATCACTCAGCATCAGGGAAATACAAATCAAAACCCTAATGAGATACCACCTCACATCTGTCAGAATGGCTAAAATTAACAAGATGAGAAACAACAGGTGTTGGTGAGGATGTGGGGTAAGGGGGACCCACTTACACTGTTGGTGGGACTGGAAGCTGGTACAGCCACTCTGGAAAAGAGTGTCGAGGTTCCTCATAAAGTTAAAAATAGAACTACCCTACGACCCAGCAATCGCACTACTAGGTATTTACCTCAAAGATACAAATACAGTGATATGAAGGGGCCCCTGCCCCCTAATGTTTATAACAACGATGTCCACAAGAGCCAACTTTGGAAAGAGCCCAGATGTCCATCGACAGATGAATGATTAAAGAAGATGTGGTATATGTATATACTCAGCCATCAAAGAGTGGAATCATGGCACTTGCAATGCCATGGATGGAACTAGAGGGTATTATGATAAGCAAAATAAGTCAGTCAGAGAAAGACAACTATCATATGGTTTCACTCATATGTGGAATTTATGCAACCAAATAGATGACCATGGGGAAGATAGGAAAAATGAAATTACATGAAACCAGAAAGGAGGACAAACCATAGAAGACTCTTAACTATAGGAAACAAACTGAGGGTTGCTGGAGGGAAGGTGGGTGGGGGGATGGGGTAACTGGGTGATGGACGTTCAAGAGGGCACATACTGTGATGAACAGTGGGTGTTGTATGCAACTGATAAATCACTAAATTCTACCTCTGACACTAATAATATGCAATATGTTAATTAAATGGATTTTAAATAAAAAAAAAAAGTTAAAAAAAAAAAGCAGAACATGGACTCAAAGTTAGGAAAGACTTAGATTTGAACCGGGATAAATCTTTCCATTTCTCTTATCAACCATGAGGCCTCAGGCAAGTTTCTTAGTAGCTTCCAAGTGCCATCTGGTAAATGGGATAATCATTATTCAAATTATTGACAGTTCTGTCTCCCATAAGGAAGACATGTAGGGACAGTTTATACTGACAAAGGCAGTTGACCACTGGAGTCTCCACCAACAGAATGCGCCTGGTGGGCAGCGCATGGGGACTGAGATTGAACTAGAGGAGGTTCTCATCTCTCATCCTTGTCATTTGGGGGCACAGTTTCATTGAGAAGAAGAATGATTGCTAGGACCTTGTCTACCTTGTATTCCTTTTTCTTTTCTTTTAGTTTTTGCTGAGTGCCTATACGTGCGTTTACCTGTGAGTTAAATGCACACGTGGATTCCACTAACCCACATCTTGAGGCTCTCATGAGAGTTCCTGTGGGAAGAGCTTCCCACAGTGACTGGCACAATTATCATCGAGTTGGTGTACTGAGGCACCCTCCCAGACTCTCCTTCCCTTCATCATCATCACGGGCTAAGAGTGATGGATAGAGGAAAAGGGCAATTTATTTGACCAGGTGATCCAAAGGACTAGTCATTGCCTTGTTTTCATCTCTTAGGCCAAAGACCCTACACCAAACACATACCAACTCCTGTTATTGTTTTCCTATCAAAAATTGCCTAACTTTTTTTTTTCCCCCATTTGGAAAACAGGCTTACTAGTATTTTCTGTCTGATAAGAGTAAGGGCATTTTCAGAAAATACGTATCCGCTAACGTAGCCTAAAAAGGCAAACAGACTAAACAAAGCAAATTATCATGGTTATTTCTATACTCCTTCCCTTGAGAGGGGCACAGCAACACAGCGGTTTAGATTCTGCCCAGTCTTTCCTCCGGATGCCTAAGAGCAAAAGAATTAATATTTTAGGTTTGTTTGTTTTACGGTCTTTCTTTTTTACTGTTTTGTTAGAAGTAGAGAAATAGCTGAAAAGTCCATTTTCGCATTTCAAAGTGTAACAAATAGAACTGCTCTCAGTCTGGGAATATGCCAGCCAAGTTTTGAACCTCAAAATGCTTATGTCTCTCTCTCTGTCTCTGGGGGCTGTGGGGGGTGTGTGTGTGTGTGTGTTGGGCTTCTCTGAGATGTGGCGGTTTGGAATGAAAATGGTAATTGACCCTTAACGAGAGAGCAGAGAGAACTGCTTCTGTATATTATATGACTGTGAGCTGGATTTTAAATGTTTGATTAAGTTATTAGAGTGTTTTGCTTTGGCATAAAGTACTATAAATTTACGATCGCTGGCCAAAGCAGTTAGTCAATGGAGAAGAATAAATTGTTTTGAGAGGTGCTTCAAAACCTGGATTTTATTCTCTTGGAAAGACAGGGTTTTAAATAAATCATGTAATACAAATGAGAATTTCCATAATTAAGGTTCAAACCAGGAAGATCCCTAGGAGCTTTCGAGAGTTAAAATGAAGAACAATATTCCAGGATGCTTTCATTTTCATTTCTTTTCTCTTTAAATGGATGTTTTGTGTGCTAACTCTGTTTTTAGGGACCCAGAGACCGAACAGCCCAAAATGAGCATATATTAAATATATGTTGTGAAACCATTTTTCTCTGAAATGTACTTTAGAGAGACTTTTTAAAAAGTGTTCAGGACACCTTTGCTTGGAGTGTTTCCCGTGTTAGAGGCCGCTGTCAAGGGCGCCCATGTCACTACTCAGAGAATTTCTGTCTGGCCATCCTCACTCCCTGTCACCCAGTAATGTCACTCCCTGACAGCTTTTGTGTTTTCAGAGCATGTCCTCTTATTTCTGTCGTTTAGGAAATCTCTCTTAAATGGCAACTCCCCTCTCTTAGGCACTCTTTCTGGCTCCTGGACTCAGACCTTCTCCCCAAAATTCTTCTCCCTCTTTCCTCAAAGTCCCCAGCCGCCCCCCGCCCAGTGCTGCTAGGCTTCTCCCAGGAGCGCCTAAATCAATAAAATGTGATTAAATGTATGTGATTGGTTCTTGTACCGCTTTATTTATTTGATATAAGCATGCACTAGAGAACTTTCTACCATACATTGTACAAATATACCATTTATAATTGATTAAGTAGGGCAATTGTGGTCATTTCTAGAAAAGTATGCTATCAAGCCCTCTGTTGGGAACCTGGGCATGTACTCTGATGTTGTTTCTGTTGGATCCCTTGAGAAAAGGACTGCAGCTCTTTGTAGAATATTGTGAAGTGCTACCCAAATTGTACTACTAAGACACTGATTTTCACTGGAGATGGGCTTAGTGATTAAGAGCACAGGTTGTGTCCTCAGGCTACCTCCCTGGGAAGCTCAGGTTCTCCACTGGCCAGCAGTGTTGCCTTAGGCAAATGCCTTCATCTCTTATCTGTACAGAGGGGTAGTAGAATTACCTACCCCAGAGTTGTTGAGAGGATCCAATGAATTAATGCATGTTTTGTGTCTAACAAAGCACCTGACAAGAAACAAAGGGAGTGGTTAATATATATATATAAACTATTAATTACATGATTATTGTCATCATGATCAGATATAAGTGACAATTTAGTATGTATGTATATATATATATATATATATATATATATATATATATATATATATAAACTCTTCCAAAAATAGAAGCAAATGTAAATGTAAGGATTGACTGTTGAGCTGTTCCCTCGCTCCTGAATGCTCGAATAGATGCTGATGCCCATCCAGGGTTGGCCACACTGATCATGTGCACAGCAACCCTCATCTCCCCAGTGGCCTCCGTGCTCCCCTTCACCCATGAACTTGCAGACCTGCTGTATCACTCAAAAGCCACCATTTTCCCAGCTGGTCCCCACTTCCTGCAGGGTGAGGGCTGTAGTGACAGGACTGAGAGATGGGGGCCCACAGATGTGGGAAGTTCAGGTAAATTCCCTGCCACTCCTCCAGCCGTAGTATATATCTCACTGAAGCATTCCCTGGGCGCAGAATGTTAGATTGCCTCTTCCCACATCCACGCTGTAAGATGTCCGAGAGATTGCAGGCCTGGATCTTGGCAAAAATTGAAGCCGCATCTTGAGTCTTTGAGCATCCTGAGACCCAACATTAGTACGTCTCCAGATTGTGACAGAGTGAGAAAAGAAACTGAGAATAACAGACTGGCATTAGTGATTTTGGTCTTAGCTTTGCCCTTAGAATAGTGAATGTGCTAGCATTTACTAAACACCTCCTTAGTCAGACACAGTGCTTGGTACTGTACAGATACGTCTGACTGCATTCTCTGAGCTGTCCCACAGGTACAGGTTATTGTCAGCATTTTACAGATGAGGTCACTGATTCTTAGGGAGGTTGAATCCCTTTTCAGTCCCACAAAACAGAGACTGGAGCCTGAGAACTAAACTTAGACCAAGGCCAAGTGCTCTGGATCCCTATGGGTCTTTGGTTTTATGTTGGGGGCTGAGTTGGTGGGAAGTGGTTGTAAGGCCACTTCCTTTCCACCTCAAGAGTGGGGAAGGGGCGGGGAGAAGATAAGGACTGAGGAGGAGTCCCTCTTGCCTCCCAAAGGCATGTCTGGGCAGGAGACTGTCTGCCACTGGGGTCCAGCCATTCACCTCCACTCTCTGTACTCCCTAAGCATTCTGGAATTTTCCTGAGAGTTCTCAGGAGCTCTCATTGCTCAGCGATGGGTAGTTAGTGGACATGATGGTGGGGATTTCACATCCACATCACTATTCCTAGGAGCTAGCAGGGCCTTCCTATTTGTAGGGGCTGGCAAGTCCTGGAGGAGGAATACAGAGCATGGGAGATGGTGGAGGCTGCCTCCAACTACGGCCTCTCATTTCTCCCCTTGTCTTCATCCTCACGGCTGCTGAACCCACCCATGGCATCATCATCTCTTGCTTGAAGGACCACAGATCTCTTACTCACCCGCTTCCACTCTGGCGCCAGGGAAAGAGTTCTTCACTCTACAGCAAGCTAGAGTGAGCTTCTCAAATACAGATCGTGCTTAAAATCCTTCTAGGCTTCTGAGCCTCTAAAATCTACTTCATTAGCTCGGTCATGGCCAGTCTCCCCTGGCCCCTCCTCAGCTCGTAAACGCCATTCATCCTTCAGCAATCAGCCACAAGGTCACCTGCTCAGGGGTGGCTTCTGTGCCCCTCCAGTCTGTTCAGGGCCTCTTTCACACATTCCTACAAGCCTCTGACCCTTCGATCATCTCAGTCTGTATTTATGCATTCCTTAGTAATGCCCAGTCAATGTTGATCTCCCTCATGACAGCAGTGCTGGCCTCTACTGTTAGGCCAGCCTAGAACCTGTTAACATTTGTTGTGTGAGTGAGCAGTGTCACTGGTGATTCTTGTGCTTAAGAAACCCAGGCAGAACACTCACACAGATGTAGCCACGCCGAGGGTCCTGTGGTTACCCCACGTGGCTTCCCTTCCATCCCCATGTAGATCGGCTCTGCTGAGCTCTCCCCCCACTGCGCCCCCAATGGGAACGACAAGCAGAACTTCCTTCAGGACACCTGCCTGTCACACTCACTACCTCGTGAGGCCCTATGCTTATCCCAGTGAGGAACCCATTTGTGGAACTCCCCTTCTAGAACTGCCTCCACCTCTCCCCTGGCAGTCCACACAAGACCTGGCACAGAGTAGGTGGTGTTCTGGGGACATTGTTGAATGCTCAGTGGCATTCATCATGCTTGAACATCCTTCTTCGTAGCAAATATTTTTTATTGAGATAGAATTTATATAAAAGAAAATATATACATTTGGAGTGTTGCATAATTACCGGTTGGACTGTGCATTTTATTTAAAAACTGAGTAATGCATTTGGAGCCGGGTCAAGTAATTAGAGTAGGTCGGTAGACTGAACCGTCTCCTCGCCTAGGAATTGTCTGTATACCATCTGATCTCTGCAGTGATGTCCTGTTAGGGGTCTGGCATTCTTTCATTATTTAGTCCTGACTGTAACCCTAGGGAGTACTTGTTACTAGCCTCGTGTTTGCCAGTAAGGAAATGGGTCCTGAGAGGTTAAATGATTGGACATCGAAGTCTCGATGCTTTGAAAAGTGGAGGCAAGATTTGAAAGCAGCTCTCCTTGCTTCCATAGCAGGTGATGTCATTGCTTGCTCCTGTGTATCTTCTTAAAACCTACGTGGTGAGGACAAGCTGCGGTTACAAATCAAAAGCCTGCTTGTTCTGCATGACTTGTAGCCAGGCTCTGAAGGTAGCACCAAAGGTGGAGGGCTCCTCTCTCAGCCCTCGCCGTTCTCCGCAGCCGCTTCCCTTCCCTCCCAGATCCCTGCAGAGGGGCTGGGAGACATGTGCACGCCTTGCTATAGAAACGGATCTCTGAGTCAGCCCTTGAAGGAAAGAAATCTCTTTGCTGGTTTTATTTTTCTTGGTTGATTTATTTGACAAGAACCCATTTTGTACATCCATTTTGGAATTTCAGAATCTTTTTTTTTTTTTTTTTTTCAGTCTCCAAAGGTCTGTCTTAAAAAGCTGAAGAAAATAAAAGAGAGGGCATGTATGCTACTCCCTGTGTGATGCTTTCTAAACCAGGGCTCTGCCTTTTTATTTTCTGACCCTGAGATCACACGGGTTGTGGAATAGGGGCTGAACAGAGCTTAAATCCCAGCAGGTAGGAGTCCAATTTTGACTAATCCCTAAAGACCCATCTCTATCACTGTTGTTTGACTTGTCAGGACACCTATGTTGCTAAACCCCACAGAGGAAGAGCACATGAATTATTCACTTTCTAACAGAGCTTCTCGGTGAGATCAGGTGTTACAACCAGCCAGCAAAAAGAAACGTTCCCAGCTCTGGCTGGCTGCAGATATCATTACTGTTGGTCTTCACCTGGAGGTCCATGAAAGCCCACTCTGAGGCCTTCAGCAGAGATTCTAGGCCAGTGTTCCTGGGGTCTCCGATTCGGCAACGGTCACTTAGAGTGATCACTCATTCTGGCCCATGGCATGTCAGATGCAATGAAAACGGGCACCAAGCTTCCCTGGGAACTTTCTCCACTTTAACATGTGTTTCAGCTGAGGGAAAAAAGCTTGGTGGGGGGGGGGGGGCGGTGGTGAGGAAATGCGGCTGAATTTATAGTTGCCTTTAATAACCCATGCAGCTAAATTTATTAGGTCACAATGCCCCTTTGAACTGTGGCATGGAATTTTCCATGCATAGTCCAGTTTCTCCAGTGAGAAGCAGATCTTCCCGTTCAGTTTTGTATCCTTGTCACGTGAATGCCCGTGCCTTGACCATTTTGGTTAAGAACCAGCTTTGATCAGGGATGGGCTGGGAGCATTTCCCCGCGGCGCTCCATGCTTGTCTCTGATGACAGTAGCTACAGCTGACACCCACGCATGTGGATTACCACGCTTATACCAGCTCTCCATGCACTATCGGGTCTGCAGACATTTTTCCTCCTGAAGACACTTAAAGCAGCATTCTGCGTCATTTTTTGCAAGCTCTGCTTTCCTGCATTCTTTGTTGTTTTGCTAAGAATAAGTTATAGCATCACTTTGTCAGTTTCCTTAGCCCCTTCTAATTGAACCAAGAAGCTCAGGGCAAAGATGTCCTTTGAATAGCTTCCAAATCTCAAGGCGTACAAAGCAGGGAAATAATTTGCTTAGATCCTGGAATCTCTCTCTTTTTTTTTTTTCTTTCCCCATCACAATCCCAAGAAGTAGAGTTTGGCTAAATGGCACCTGAGATCAATTCAAATGAGCAAATTGATATTGGGCACTTACTGTGTGCACTAATCCCTTGCTAGCAATGACGGGAGATAAAAAGAGTTCAAGGTACAATGGAGTCTATTGACTTCTGAGTGATGATTTGGCTTCCAAGTGTGCCAGGGTGTGAGAGGCTTAACATTTTCATTTTCACTTTTATGAATTTTTTGTGATGTGTATTAGATAAATAGCCATTCAAAGTCATAGCCTTGTGGGTAATTTTGCTATGCATGAGAGTAAAGCAGGCACTTAAGGACAATAAAGGAGGTGAGTTAGTTTACAGCCATATATTAAATAAAAAATCGAGATGATCCCTAAAAGTGATAACGAGATAGTTTGTGAATGATTAGAGTATCAAAAGCCACCATCCTAAATGTACTTAAACACACCCCTAAGGAGCAAGTCAGTTTATTATTCAGGGAGGTAAGCCAAGGGCCTTTGAGTATTTGACAATACCTGGTCATTAGCTTGCATGGCTCACTGCACAGCCAAGTCATGATGGACTTTTAATGAAACTGCTCTCACACACGTCCTTGTGACTTCCCATCATCCAAAGGTCAAATAGACATTGTCTAATAGTAACATTGAGATATAGACCACTCCCTGCAATCTTGACTATCTAGATGCGGAGGAGACATGGTGGAGAGAAATGAGCTTCCCATTAAACCTCACACATCCCACTTCACACATTAGAATTGGAAAGGGGATGCTGGCGACATGGCAGAGGGCGGACGCAGCGCCACAGGCTGGATGGTCCAAGGTCAGAGGGGGGACAGAGGGAAAAGGATGTCCTGAGGCGTGGGGACTGCTGGTCTGATGAGCCACAGTACTGACAGCCCATCCGCTGCAACAGAAGCTGTGAATAAACCCCACAGCACCCCCGCCCCCCGTGAGGAGCCTTAAACCCATTCAGATGTGTAATGCTGTTGAGTGCAGTGAGTAGGCTAACAGCATCTTGGCATCGCCGTGGTGACTAATTTGTGGGCTCTCTGATTTTGTTCTGAGTTAAGTGGTCTTTATGTTCCAATTCTGGCAGGGCTGAACAGTGATATATTGTGTCCGCGATTCGGCCCGGTTTATTGGCGCTCACATAATGACAGCCTGTTGAATGGGAAGAAGTAGTGCGTAAACAAAACAGCCCGAGCGGGGCCGGGGTGGGGGGTGGGGGGAGCACTCATTTTCTGAGCCGTATTTGTTCTCAGTTAGGCACAAGATTTTCTTCTATCTGTGTGAGCCGAGACTTTGAAACCTGATGTGTATCTAAGTTTACCTGTACACTTGGAGTTCCAAAAGAGCTCAAGTTTGATTACACAGGGCAGTCAGCAGTAAGCATAAAGACCTCTTTGCCAGATAGAAAAAGTGAATTCTGGAGCCCTGACTCCTTGCTGTGATGCGGAGAGAAGGGGAAGCCCTGTAGGTTTGGGATCTCAGGAATCAACACAAGATACCCCACACTAAGGAAAAACCTGAGCGCAGGTCACGGGCAAAGTCCTTTGTCCTAAGAAGACAGATCAGTTGATTAATACAAAGAGCAGGAGCTGGAAGTAGAGGCCACAATTAAGGTCACAAACTGGAAAGATCTGTTATGGTTGTGGGTGGCGGGTTTGAGGGGGCTGCGGTACGTCTGTCTTGAAGGGCACCATTTCGCATTGTTGACACGTATGTACTGTGCTCTGTCGGGGGGCAGGGGCTAGTTTGAAGACCCAGTCTAGAGTGGACACATAACAGGACCGTATTTCTCTCACCAATTCTACATGTTTTTTATTGTTGTTATTGACTGTTGTTGGAATTGAAATTAGTAGGTACTACATATTCATGGTACAAAACCATTAAGGATTGGAAATGAGCAAAAGGAAGTGTCCCTGCTTTACCCAATTCCTGGTTCCCCCTTCCTAAACATAGTCTTTGTCTTGTTTCTTTTGGATGCTTCCAGAAATTATTCGTATACAAACTTATAAAAGTGTGTGCGTGTGTGTGTTTGTATGTACATATGTATGCATGTATCTATATGTGATTTCATACACCAATCAGAGCTCTATCCATAGATGGAGAAGATTATCATTTCTTTGGTATGGTTGAAGGAAACCAGAAGGTGCAGTAGCCAAAAAACACATGCCCGTGACCTACCATGGGTCCAAGATTTTTTTAACTCTTTGAAAATTATTCTTTAGATTTTAAAAAATTATTAAGACTATTTAGAGCAGTTTTAAGTTCACAATAAAATTGAGGGGTACGGAGAGATGTGCCATATGCCTCCTTCCCCTGTACACCCACAACCTCTCCTATCGTCAACATTCCCCACCAGGGTGGGACATTAGTGACAATTGATGAACCTACCTTGACACATTTAAATCACCCAGAGTCTGTAGTTTCCATTAGCTTCATTCTTTGTATTATCCATTCTGTGGGCTTGGGATTTAGATTTTCTTTTAAACCTCCTAATTAAGACTTCTCTTGCATTTGATTGGATCCATCTGCCAGCGTGTGAATGAAGAAGGCCAGTCTGCCAGTGGGTTTTAGTATCTTATCTTTCATCTTATCTGTGGGGGTCTCAAGGGGGCACTGGCCACATGGGGCACTGAAGTGCACAGAGCAGTGTGGGGTCCTAAGGACTGGCAGGGGCTGAACGGGAAGGCCGTGAGTACAGCGAGACCAGAGCAGGGAGAGTGAGGCCATGTCTGAGGAGGGGAGCCAGAGACACACTACTGGAGAATTGGGGGCTGGGACAAGAGCCCAGACTCTCTTGCATTGGCTACCGGGTGCATGGGCCAATGGGCTGTAGGGAAGAGACAGCATAGAGGAGAGATCACAGCCTCCATACTTGCCTCTGCATCTGTCTCCACACAGAGACATTGAGTCTCTGCACCTAGAGGCTTCTTGACAACTTGGGGTCTCAAAAGATTTCCGAGAGCAACAGAGGAAGAGGCGGTCAGTGAACACTCACCTCTAATCCTGTGCCTTTGTCGACAGATGCCTGTCTTTGTACTTAGGGTGATAAACCGCTTCTGCCATTTCATCTTTTCAATTTCCCTATTGCCGTTCCTTGGGATAGGAATAGGCATCCCAGAAAGTGTCACCACTCGCTTGTAGCTGAGGCTGAGTAAGATGAAAAGCCCTCCCTCCGGCAGGATCTGGAATCCGTTCCTCCGAAGGTGGGGCAGTGGGGCGAGCCCCTTGTTGCAGGCCTCAGCCAGCCCACTCTTGCCTTTCCTGGGCAGCCCAGGATGTCTCGGCCACACCAGATAGACAGCAGGAGGGTAGTGCTCAGTGAAGGCACAGATGAGGTGAGAGGGGCACTGTGCACCTGACCAAAATCCTGGTTCTGCCACTTACTAGTGGTGTGATGAGTCGTATAGCAAGTGGCTGAAGTTCTCTAAGCCTTGGTTTTATCATCTGTAAAATGAGATAAAACAAGTAATGGTCTGGACCTTATAGGGTTGTCAAAAGGATCCAGTTAGTTAAAACCTACAAAACCCTTAGAACACTGTGGCACTCAATGAGGCTTAGGTGTTGCTGTTATTACTCTGGCATCTTCCTCTGCTTCTATTGTCAACTGATGCCACTTTCTAAAATGCAGGTGGGTCCATCCAGCACTACGGCCTTTCTCTTCCTTCTGGCCGTAAACCAGAGCCGGGCAGGTCCTGAGGTTGACCTGATTCCTGTCTGCCTCTGCCCTCCGGGACTGTGTCCTCCAGGCGGCCCTGGTGTGTTTTCTGATCTAATCAGGAGAGTGATTCCGGGCCCATTCCAGTGTTTATGTTGGCTCTCAGCCTAATCTTGTCGAATCTTGAACTGTAAGACTGAGAAGATGGGCCAGATCTGGTTCAAGTACTCTGCAGGGTGGAGTCTTCCAAATGTTTGGAGTGATAAAGAAATGTATCTGGGGAGGGTGGCTCGGTGGGTGGTAGCTGCATTTTGGTTTTACTGATTCATTCCTTTGGGAACATCCTGTTACCTGGAGTGGTCAATTGGACAATCATTCTGCCCCTTGTCTTGGACGCTGGGTTTCTAAGAACCATCGCTGGTGTTAATTGGACGTTGACCAGTTATAAGCTTGTGCTAACCACTTCCATATGCATAATCCCAGGCAAGACTGAGAACTACTGAATGAGTCAGCTGGATTGTTTTCCCCTTTGCCTCGATGAAGAAATAGAAGCTTAGAGATGATAAATCACTTGCCTAGGTCACAGATGTAGTAAGTACAGAACCAGAACTTAGGCAGCCTGTTCACAGAGCTCTGACCGTCAGACGTTAATGTTCACACGAGCCACCCAGAGACATGGCTAACAGGCCAAGGCTGGTGTAGCAGATTCCAGGCATGGCCTGAGAGGCTGCATTTCTCACTAGCTCCCAGGTGATGCTCACCTGCCAGTCCCTAGATGCTTTGAGCGACATGGCACCCAACCAGGAAGGCACCCAGCCTTGGCTTCGCATGTTATCTATTTTGTTTGGGCCTAATGGTTGACTTCACACACAGCTCCCTGGCAGCATTCATGGTGAAGATGATATCACATGGAGCTCTCAGCAAGCGACACAATAAGCCCTCAGAGTCTGGGGAATGTACTTGATGAAGCAGGTGCTCTGCTCTTAAAAGGTCTAGGAATCCATCCTGTTTGAGCGAGGGCCTTTCTGTGCCCCTGGATGTGTCTGTTTTTCTAGTCTCTGCTGGGTGCCTGGATTTGGGTCCCAGAGGAAACCACCATGACCTTGATTTTTCACCCTAACCTCTTTCTCTTATTGTGCTCTCCACCTCTGATCATGGTCTCATTTAGCCTTTCATTCCCCTAGGCTCAAATCCTTTCTGCAATCTGATTCCTTCCTTCATCCCAGCTGTCCTTTCATTGTCAAGTCTCAGACTGATTCAACCTGCATAATATCTGTAGCACCTCTGCCCTCTAAAACCTAGAGAAAGGGACAAGGTCCTGATCACCTCCTGATAAAAGGAGCCATTATTTATTTGATAGCCAACATGTGCATTATCTACTGCATGGAGCTCTTACCACTGTCCAGCAAAGACACTATCAATTATTGCCATGGGTCTGATGATGTACACAAGAGTCAAAAGACTCGCTCACTCCAGGTCACCCAGAAGGCAAGTTTTGGCTCCAAGACTGAACCCAAAGAGTCCAACCCAACTCTCACTCCTAATCTTCTGCAATACTGCCTTTCTCCTTTCCATCCGTCTCCACCCCAGCTAGTGGAGTCCCAAGTTTGGTCACTTGTTCATTCACCAGCTGGTGATTAGGCCTCTAGTATGTTCCAGCACTATGTGACATGCTGGTAATTACCGTGGAGAGTGAGACAGGTGTACTCCCTGTCTGTCTAGAGCTTCATTTCAGTAGTCACATCATTGCTACTTATTAGCCATGTGACTTTTGTTGGGATTTTCAACCCATATGAGTCTATGTGACCCATACAAACTTTGGTTTCCTCATCTGGAAGTGGGGAATCATTATAGTACCTACGCTACTGGGATGCTGCAAATATCCAATGAGGTCATATATGTTGCACATCGTAGATGGACCACATCTTACCTGAAACCACACATAAATGAAATTTAAGTTCCTCAGCATGCCATTCCAGGACTTTTATCCCAAGCACCCATGTGCCCCCCAAGATGAATCATTGTTCCTCCCCAGGTAGGACACGCTTTTTCCCAATTCCATGACCTGACTCAAGTGCTGTTTTCTTTTGCTGTTTATGACACCCTACCTCTTCTCTACGGTCAGACTCCTACCTACTCTTCAAAGGCCAGCAGTAATCTTGCCGCCTCCTCTAAGGCTTTAATCTCACCTATAAGAACAGTGCTCTGTTCCGTGATCGTCTTGTCCTCTGGCTCCCACGTAGCACTGAATCATGCTGCCTTGTGTTCTAGAGTACGAGTCTGCCTCCTTGGTTCCCCATTCATTCAGCAGATGTTTCATGAACACTCACTATGTGGTAGGCACTGTGTTACCTATAGCGGTATAGAATGGAGATAATAACTTCCAGGACACCTGTCTTCACAAAGCGTACTGTCTAGCACAGCATTGTCCAATAGAATGTTCTGCAGTCATGGAGGTATTCTCTCTCTTCTGCACCATCCAGTATGATAGCCCTTAGCCACATGTGCCTATTCGCCACTTAAAATGTAACTAATGTAGCTGAGGGACTGAATTTTTAATATTGTTTAATTTTAATTAATTTTAATTAAAATAGCCACATGGCTAGTGATACTATTGGGCATTGCAAGTAGTAGGAAGAAGCTGTTAGTCAAATAATCACAGAAAATGATGGAAAATTACAGTCATACTAAGTACTGTGCAGAAGGAGTACATGGTTGTATGAAGGCATACTGGAGGGTCTGACCTACTCAGATGGGAGTGGTAATCAGGGGAAAATAGTAATGATTCCCTGAGATAGTAATGATTGGCAAAAATCTGAGGCTACTCAAAAGAAGGTTGGGAAGCATGAAGGGCACGCATGCAAGATAAGTAGCTAGCATGTGCAAATGGCCCGTGGTAGAAAAGAGCATAGCCTATGAGAAGATCTCTGAGAGACCCAACCAAGAACAAGCACCATCTCCCTCCATGCCTCTTATTTGAAATCTCCAAAGTACTTGGCGCCTTGCTCTGCACATAGTGGGTATGGAATTAAATTTCATGTTTGGTTGTGTGAAGTCAAGGTCTCACAAATGATGCAGCCTCACCTGTTTCCTCCTCAGAAATGCCCCAGCTGGAGAGCCAGGGAACAGGTGCCCCCACTCCATCTCTTGATTGTGGAGGCTCCAATTAATAAGGAATCTTGTTTCTTGTCCCAGAGAAGCTTCTTTATAATGTATATGGCTGGCAACATCCCACCCCTTAGGACTGTGGAAAATACTCAAGGTATTGTTTGGAGGAGATGAGACCATAGACAGGGGCTGGAATCACAAGAGAACCTGTGTATTGTACCATTTGTTCATTACTGAGCAAACACATGTGAGTACTTACTATAGGCAGATGCTCTGCTAGGTGTTGAGGTTGTGGTCAAGGGCAGAAGCCATAGTGTCCCTGACCTCACCAAGCCTGTATTATGGCAGGGACCCCCAGAGATCCCAGACTGTAGCAGCGAGGGCCACTAGCTGTCTGTGGAACCTGCAGACTGTTTGTGGTATTCTGTCGTATTCTCTTGGGTCAGTGTACAACTCTAACGTGCTCTCCAGACTCAGCCATCCTACGCTGGGTCCCAAAGGCCTTGGCCACCGAGTCGAGCCTTCAAATTGCCTAGTAATTGAGCTGTAGACTCCTGGGACCTGTACGTAATTTGCTATACATTCTCCCCAGGAACTCTGCCTTGCACACAAGTCGGGAGTGTGTGAACTTCACAAAGTCATCATCTTTTAATAAGAAAAAACAAATAACTCCTTGTTTACACCCCGGCTTGCAGTCCCCACACCAATTTCTTATTCACACCCTTGGCTCACAAAACGGCTTAAACAAAGTTTAGTTCCCCAAGGCTGGGGGAAGGGTATAGAGTCTTTTTTTTTTTTTTCTTTTTTAACCTACTCAAGGTCTTGTCCAAACGAGTTGTCACCAAAAAAATGAAAGCCAGATGTTATTTTAGTAAGAAATAAATATGTGGCCAAGCTGTGGATTGAACCTGAGGTCCCCCTGGATAGTTTCCACGTGTGTCGGTAGCCGGACTCCCAGGTATCGGCTGCGCACATTCTTCTCTTGTCTTCTAGCTGAGGCGCAGCATGCACAGATGGCTAATGAGCAATTAACATCGCAGCCTCCCACCCCGCCACGGCGATACCCCTGGGCTCGTAGCTCAGATTCCGACCAGTGCCGTGAGCCTCCAGGGGCTGCTGAGTTCAGGGTGAGAGGCAGAGACCCCTGTCTGGAAAAGCGGGGAGAGGACAAAACCAGGCTGAAAGTGCCGCCTCCAGCTTCTCAATGAGGGATCTGCTTTTGTTGGGAGCCCTTAAATCCTCTCCGGGAACATACTTCTGATAAACATCGAGAAATTACAGATGAAATCAGGGCCTCGGAGCAAAGAGAGGCCCTTTGGGGTTTAACATTACAGCGCGTTCTTCCCCCAGTCTAATTCAATGGTGAGCCTTTCAGCCAAAGGAAGTGTTTCGGTAATTGGCCGAATCTCCGTAGGAAGACCGCTGAGCTTGCTACTGCTTCTATCAGAGCATTTCTCTTCTCTTGGATTTTTCTCACACTTTTCAAGTTCTAGATATGATCGTTTGTGCCCTGGACTTTGAAACGGGTCATGCTGGTATTAGAACTTCCTCGGATCCGGGGCAGAATAAAGGTGAGAGAGGGGGAAAGTGATAGAATGGAGCTCTGAGGGTCGGTAGGGCCCAGAGCAGTGGTAAACCTCTGGGGAAAAGGCAAAAAATCTCACACCAGGGATTGTGGGTGAGGGAATTGGACAGTTCGGCAGGCAGGTGATCCGAATTAGGAACGGCTGACCCCAGACTGGGTGCGTGGCACACGGACAGAGCAGGCCTCGGGGAGGCAAGGGTCAGGCTGACCACAGAGACACTGAGGGAAGGAGTCCAACCGAGGGGCTGGATCACTGGCACTGAGCCAGGGTCTCTAGGGTAGGGGGGCTCTGCTGAAGGCAAAGCTCTGGCTTTGTGGAACCTCTCTGAGATTCCCTCCTGCACAAACTGAAGATAAAATAGTTCATAGCTCATAGGGTTATTTTGAAGATAAAATAGACTAATCATCATCAAGTGTTTAAAAGGGCGGCACTCAATAAATACTACTATTTCATGACAGGGTTTTAAACAGGAGGGAATAAGAAAAGACACAGTTCTTAAAATACGAGTTTAAGTGTAAGAAATATTTTTCAAACCAGATTAGCTTGGCTTTAGAAACATACCATTCATTTACTCAGATACTCATGTGATCTTTCCTTCTTCATTCAAGAAATCCTTTTGGCGCCCCTTTGATAGTTCCAGGGTTACAGGGACAACCTAGAGCAGGGTTAGCAAAGTGCAGTCCATGGGCCAAATCCAATGCACTCCTGTTTTTGTAAATAAAGTTTTATAGGAACACAGCCATGCCCAGTCATGTATGTATTGTTTATGACTGCTTTCATGCTAGGTTGGCAGAATTGAGTGGTTGTGACAGATAGCCTAAGGCCTGCAAAGGCTAAAGTAATTACCACCTGGCTCTCACAGAGAACACTGGCCAGCCCTGGTGTAGGGACACCTTTCAGTACAGCTCTCACTCTGTAATGAAAGAAGCCAGTCAATAGGCAATTTCAGAAGGAATAGGAAATAATTTCAGAAGACCATAGGGGTAGAGAGAAGGATTGGACAGGACATCTAGAAGAGATGCCCTCTCAGTGGAGACCTGGAGGCTGAAGAGGAGCTAATGAAGTAGAGGAGAAAGGAAGAGAATTCCAGATCGAAGGAACAACATTCGCAAAGGCCTGGAGGTAAGGAAGAGCAGAGTATGTTCGGGGGCTCAATGAAATTCATCACAGCTAAAGGGACCAAGGACAGGTGACACCGTGCTTCCCAAGCAAGACGAAGATGTTTCAGTATTTTCTGAGGGCAGTGGGGAGGTCTTGAGGGATTTTCAGCAGGGGAAACAATATAATTAGGCTCATTTTATAGGGAAATGAGTTCACCTGGAATATGTAGAATCACTTTAGGAGTTGAGTGGCTGGGTGAAGAGTAAGACTGGAAGCAAGAAGGCTGGCAGGGGAGACCATGGTAGCAAGAATTAGGAAAGAGGCAGTGGAGGTAGGGGGAGAGAAGGGTTTGGAGACATATTTCATAGGCAAAGCTCACAGCACATGGTGACTTGTGGCACATGGGGAGTGTCAAGTGAGGAGGAGAGAAGCATGAGAGGGGGTCACTCCCTGAGATGGGGACTGTGTAGGTGGGAGCAAGTGTGGGGTGGAGGGAGATGGCAGTATCCACATGCCGATGGGTTGCCCGGGAGATGTCCAGTTGGATTCAGAGCAGGCCGTGTCATTCATTCCACTGCTTTAAGACCGGAGGTGACGATGTTAGCTATTTAGATATCCGGAGGAAGTGTTTTCTAGGAGGAGGGAATCAAGGAGAAGGCCTAAGGAGGGGAGCACCCTGATGTGTCCCAGGAGAAGCAGGGAAGCCATGTGGCTGGCCCAGTTTGAAAACCCAGGAGAGTGGAAGGAGCGTAAGTTTGAGAGGCAAAGGGGGAGGGCGGTGGACAGACAGAGCGCCTAGAGACATGGGTCCCATTGCAAGAACATTAGCTTTCACTGAGTGAGATGGGAGCCATTGGAGGATTCTCAGCAAAGGAATGACTTGATGTGGAGTTTGAAAGGATCCTTCTAGCTGCTAGAGGAGAAGAGGATGTAGGTGGGCAACGGTGAAAGCAGGGGGACCAGACAGGAGACTACTGCAAATCTGAAGGCAACTCCTCCTCCTCTGTGTTAGTCAGTTTCCTTTTTATCTAGACAACCTCAGCACCTCAGTGTCTTATGGAAAATAAGTGTTTATTTTCCTTGCTTTATGGGTCATAAGTTGGCTCAGTTTGGCTGATTTCAGCTGACCTCAGCTGGGCTAAGCAGGGTTTGGATTCAGGCTGTCGGTGGACTTAGGACCATTTCTTATTCTCCTTGGGCTTGTGACAACCAGAGCCATGTTTTTTCTCAAGGCAGGTGGAGGAAGAGATGAGATCAAGCCAAACCACAGAAGCACATTTAAAGCCCCTGCTCACATCATACCCACCAGCCTTCTATTGGCCAAATTAAGGTACATGTCAAAGCCTGACTCCAGCAGGGAGAGGAGATAGACACCCCCCTCTTTCATGGAAATACTGCAAGGACACGTTGCCAGAGTCTTCGGTATACGATTGTATCACGGAGGAGGAGGGAAGAATTAGGACAACAAACCCATCTGCCATGTTTTCTCTCTATTCCAGCTATCCTTGTCATCTTCCTATTTGTCAGCCAATTGTAACTCTGGTCCCCTGTGACTCATAGTGCCTCACATCATGGGCACCTCCATGTTCTCCCGCATCAGCTCTTACTTCTCACTGATACAACTTCCTGCATGCCCTGTCTGAGTCTTCTTCCTACAGTGTTCTTTTCTTCATGTCCTGGTCAAGAAACTTCAGGGGCCAGCCATTTAGCAGCACAGATTTCCCCCAAATATGAGCAATTTCTGTACCCCCTTCATGTTTCCGGGCAATCTGTGTCACACCTGTTACTCTTATTATTTAATGTTTTTTTTTAACTTGACTTTAAGTCGACTTACTTTCCCCCCTTAGCTTTATCTTAAGTAATAATCACAAGAGTTATACATTTTTCTAAAAACATAAAGATATATGCTGATTGATAAGCATGTTTGTGCACTTACCCTCTGAAATCACTTTAGAGGTTTGTTGACTGCATTTGGGGACCCATTGGCCTCCCACGAGCCCTATAGCTTCATCCTATCCATCTAGCTTTCGTTTTTGCCTCTATATATTTCCACTGTTGCGACCATGATGGTTGCCTCACTATCTGTGCACCTGTCATAGAAAAACATTTGCCTCTAGCTGTGCTCAGACTGATCTCTGAGCCTGGAAGACCCTACCACTTTCTCCCCGCCTGTCCTTGAAGACCTGCCTCCTCTACAAGTCCCCTGGCCGCCGATTGGCTCTCCCTTCCTGCTTCACTTACAGCTGATGCCCATCACCTTGTGTTCCAGATCATGCTTCTCCCATTGCTTCCCATGTGCTGACCTTACCAACTTGATGCACAGGTGCGCCTAGCCTCACGTGGCTTGTGCCTGCCAAGTCTTACTCCGTGCACCCACAGGGCATCGCCAGCCATCATTCAGCACATTAACATAGATGCCGTGCCTAAGGTGTCCCATCAAAGTTCCTTTGACCATGTAGTCTCTCTGCCCTTTCTCTGTTTTTCATTCCCTAGCTCTTTCCTCTTTCTTTTGCCGGATGCGAATCCAATAGTGCCTCCTCCAAGAAGTCATCCAAACTTCCCCCACAGCTTCCTCAATTCCCGTCTCCATCAGCACAGATCGCATTTGCCTATGGTCATCAACGTACTTCTCTTCCTTGTTCAATGGACTGCCTGTGAGCTCTTTAAGGAGAGGACCTTGCTGGACTTTGTGTCCCAGAGCATGACACAGAACAAGCACGAAGAAGGTGCGATATGCATGCACAATGGACTGTTACTCAGCCACAAAAAGGAATGAAGTCTTGCCAGTTGCAGCAGTATGGATGGGCCTAGAGGTATAATGCTACGTGAAGTAAGTCAAAGACAAATACCATATGATTCCACTCAAGTGGGATTTAAGAAACAAAGAAAGAAAAAGACAAGAAAATCAGGCTCTTAAGTATAAACTAACTGTTGCCAGAGGGGAGGTGGTAGCGGAGGGGGAATGGGTAAACTAGATAAAGGGGATTGAGTACACTTATGCTGGGAGCACTGAGAACCGTATGGAATTGCTGAGTCGCTATCTTGTGCACCTATAACTAATACTATACTGTATGTTAATTATACTTGAATTAAAAGCGGGAAGCATCAAAAATGAGTAAAAGTAAAAGAAACAGGCACTGAGTAAACATGACATTTCTCAATCAGTTTATGAGTTCAGTGACTTGAACTTCGCTGTTTCTACCAGACTCTGTTCTTTAAGTCTTGCCTTCTCTCCTTTTCCTTCCCTATATTGCTTGTCCCAAATAGGCAAATAGTGGGTGCTTGTTAAATTTCCAGTAAGGTGAGTTTCATAGGAAATGCAGGAGGTGGCTAGGATTGACAATGAAAATTGATGCCAATTAAGATAGTTTAGCAATTTTAAGTGCTTTCAGGCCTAACTTGATTTTGAACATTAAATGTATCATGGTTTTGATTATCAAAGGCAACAGGGGATGTGTTTGGAGCCCTTTAGCCTTTGTCCGTGATGGAAGAGATGTAATTCATGTTAGGTAACTAGTCCTGTCCATTCTGCATTAGCTCTACATCTGGAGATGGTATCGAATTCTTTTTCAGGATGGAACTGGTATTGTGTGTGTGTGTGTGTGTGTGCTGTGTGTATGTGTGTGTGCATGTGTGTGTGTGTGTGTGTGCATGTAAAATGGAGAAAAAGGGAGACAGCAATCCAGATGCCAACACACCTGGCCTCTATTTGTGAGGATCACTGGTTCCGTCTGCAGCTTGGGCCATTCATTTATTTCTTGCTAAGTGAACATTTGGGATTCAGTTTGAGACGCCAACATGTTTGGAAGGGATCTCAAAGCCGCGGTTGGGATGGGGAGCTGCTCGCCTGAGGTGGGAGTGAAAGGGGTGAGCAGGGGATCTTAAACTATTCTGCAGACTTCGGTTCAAATGCAACAGCCAGAGGGTGGAGAAACCCTTCCCAGGCTGGAAAAGCATTCACAACCAGGAATAACCAAAGAAGGTTCAATCAGATTAAAGCAATAATGCAACCTGAAAAGTGCCCCCTTTCCCCTTTCTCCCTCTTCCCTTCCCATCCCACAGTTCTAAATATATCCAGGTATCTTCCTTTTCTAGGAAAAAAAAAAGAAAGAAAGAAAAAGGAAAAACCTTGGAACTAGACCAAGAAGGAAATGCTATGAGAAAGTAAAATTCTAATTAGTTATAGATGAGAATTGGTCACAGAAAATTACTCTACATTCCTTGGCTCATGCCCGAGAAGGCTGCAGAGATCTTTTTTTTTGTTGCTTGATATGTAGACATACTTCTAGATACCTAGATAAAAACACAGAGAAGCACGCCATCATTAATGGATCTTGCAGAGCCCAAGTGTTTAGAACAGAAACGAAAGGGAAATTTGTCATTTACAAGCTAAGAATGTTTGAATCTTTTGCTGTCAGGCCTTTTTTCCTTTTCCTTTTTTTTTTTTTTTCCTTTCTTCTTCTTCTTCTTTATTTTTTTTTACTTTGAACTTTCTTAAAACAAAAGCAAGGGCCAGTGGGTTCAAACAGGACCATTTTAAACAGTGTACTTCCAGAAAATTGTGCTGAGCTGCACCTGCCCCCTGCGACATCCACCAACTAGTGTGTTTCTCCTTCAATTTGCATCTGTCATTTTCCTACCTGTGGGTCAAAGGGGTTGGAGACCCAGATGACAGACTGAGAACAAGCCAGAGAAAGCATAGGAAGTCTGAGATAGGCTCTGCTCATGGCATTCTATTTAGAACCAGCTTTGCTGCATTGTTTTGGGGATCTGAGAGGGGGAAAATCCTCAAAGCTGCCTAACGTATTTTTCTCTTAAATCCTAGTAGAAATGACTTGACATCAACCATAGGCCGCTCGAGGCATGCTTAATGTCTTGATGGAGCATGCTTTTGCGGAGCAGTGCCAATGTCTGAGAACATCTCAGTCCTCCACCCCTGCCCTCCCCAACATATTCACTCCCAGGCAGCACACACAAGAGTGAGTTCACCTTTAGGAGCCTTCTGCCTTCTCACGTCCGCACCCCTCATTCTGCTGATACAGACACCTCACTCTTCCTCACTCTTCCTCTGGCTTCACTTGGTTCTAGAGCTCTCGTTGCTTCCCATCACCCACTCTACAAATCGTGCCCCATACTCTCAGGACCCTCCTTCCAGCACTGTAGCCAAGGGTATCAGTCTGTGCTCTTGGGACTGCAGCTCTCCAGGAACCTGGTTGTGCCATTCCAGCAGGTCCCCAACAAGATACTCTGGTTTCAACAGCCAGAGAGAAATGGCCAGCTCAGGGGTGCCTGGGCAGCACTGCATAGCAACTTACAGCACTGCAGGCTTTTTGCAGAGTTTACCATATTTTTTCTCATTTGTTCCCTAGTAATTTCATAGGATAGGTGAATTACGTATCCCCTCACTCATTGATTCATTCATTCAACCAGCCAACTGAATAACCAAATAGCAGATATTTATTGAGCACCTACTAGTTGCCAGGAACTATTCTAAATACTGAGTTGCAGTGAACAAAATTGACCAAAACAAAACAAAAACAAAAACAAAAAACAAAAACAAAAAAAACCCTCTTCTTGTGGCACCTCATATTTGGATTGATGATCATTATTTCGTTGTTGTTTTTTTTTTTAATATGAAGAAGCCAAGAGAAAGAGAGATTAAACCCTAAGGATTTACAGCTCATTTAGAGCTGGATGTAGGATCTAGGTATCCTATCCATATCTCAGAATAAGGAGAATAATAGAAGGATCTTAGGAATCATCTCAATAACCCATTGATTCTGCTTATGAAGAAAAGCAGGGTGCTGCCATGTAGCTCTTGGGGGCAGAAATAGGACCATCACCCAGCTTCCCTAATCCATAGGCCTGTGCCCTATCCATGAGCTCTTGGACCCTGCATTGGTCTGTAATTCATTGGCTCTGTCATTTTGTCACTGTTTCATACCCACCTAATGACCTCTGTCTCACTCCATTTGGGCCTGTAACAAAATAGTGCAGACTGGGTAGCATAAAGCAACAGGGAGTTATTTCTCACAATCTGGAGGCCGGCAGTCCAAGGTCAGGGTACCAACGTGGTTGTGTTCAAGGAGGGCACTCTTCTGGGCTGCAGGTTGCTGACGTCTTGTCATTCCTCCCCTGGTGGAGAGAGCAGTAGAGCTCTCTGGAACCTGCTTCGGAAAGGTATTAATCCCATTCATGAGAGCTCTGCTTTCAAATCCTAATCAACTCCCTAAGTCCCATCTCCTAAATCATCACCTTGGGGGTTAGGATCACAGCGTATGAATGTGGTAGGGGCAGGGGGACAGAAGCATTCAGCTGATGACAACACCCCTTACTTTCTTAATCCACACAAATATCATGGCCCATTTTCATAAGAATTCTAACTCCCTGAACTCCCTTGTCCATCTCTCCCTCTGTTGTGGTTCCTGCAAAAACCCTAACCTAGGCTGAATTCAATTTCGCTTGTGTGCACCCCATCACCCAGGCAGCTTGGATGTGTCTGGAGAACAAACACATGCTTATGGAGACAGATCTCGCCTACAACTCAGGATCACTAACCTCACCAGCTGCTGACCCACCAACCTCTAGCCTTTCCCGGTCGGTTCACGCTCCTGCTCTTTCTTGGAAAACTGTGTCTTACCTTCTCCCCTCAGTCACCGACCACCCTTCTCCCCTCCTCAATCTCTGCAGACAATCTAGCTTCAGAGGAGACCTTCATAGATTCCCACCACTGTGTCTGCCATCACCTGTCCCCTAACTTCTGCCTGCCCTGCTGTTGCCACAGACAACCTTTGGCCCTTTCGAGGGCCATTGCCATCACCTGTGCACTGGAATTTTCCCTATCACCTGTTCAGGAGCGTTGCTCTTAACGATTTTCCCGTCATCCCCTGCATCATCGATTTCCCCTGTTTACCAGATCACTCTCATCAGCACAGAAGCATGTTGCAACTCCCCTCTCCATCTAAAAACAAAAAGCCTTTCTTGACTCCATACCCCCTGCTAGCTACCAGCCTGTTTTCTCTCCTCCTTGATAGCAAACCCCTGAAAATCCTTGTTTGCCCTTGATTTCCTCCTCCCACTCTTTCTTGAGCCTCTCCAGTGAATAGGTCATGCCAACCTCTGTAGCAAGCTGCTCTCTCCAGGTCACCAGTGAGCTCCTCCTTTCTAGATGCAGTGTCATCCTTCTCTTTGTCTACCTCTCAGCAGCAATCCCGCCCCACCTGGGAACTCTCTCCCCTCACTTGGCTTCCACAATTCCGCCCTCTCTTGCTTCTCCTTCTACCACACTGGTGGCTGTTTCTTGCTATCTCTGCTCTCCAGCAGATGGTACCCCCCACCACTCATCCTCATTCCTCTTCCCCTTTCTTCATCTCCCATAGCAAGACCATGGTTCTTGCCTTTCAATATCATCAACTTCCTATTTTGGTCTTATAATTAAAGCCCAGATTGGCATATCCAGTGGTCTATCAGGTGTCTCCACATGGATATTTATAAGCACATCAGATTTAATATATCCAGATCTGATCCTCAGACCTTCTCTACCCATACTCCTCCCCGATCTCTAGTAGCAATAGTTTGAGATGCACAGGCCCCACCACAGTGTCCACATTCCTTCCCCTGTCTCTCAAGCCTCACTTCAGTCCATTGGCAAATCCTGTCTGCACCACCTTCAGAACACTCCTATCTTAACACCTCCATGGCTGCCACCCTGGTCACTGGGTAAAGAAAATTCCCAGAGAAGGGAAGAGCACGTGTAAACACCCTGAGGCAGGAGAGGATGCAAGACCGGAATGTCCCAGAAGGGATCAAGGCATGATTTTTGAGTCAGGAGCTGCCTGCCTTGTCAGTGTGAGGACGTCACCTTGGAGATGCAAGTTGTAGCCAATGTCAAGTGGTCTGCTTGTCTGGAATGGATCTGGTCAGCTCTGACAGATATACGTGACTCTGTGAGGTTGCATGCTCTGTATCTGTGGTAAATGTTAGGTGCCTTGTCTGGGTCTGTGCGTTCCCATGCATGCATAAATGCATGTTTTCTCCCCCTAGATATGTTTTCCTGGAGTCTGAGCCCTCAGTGTTCTAATGTGGTTTCATGTACAGTCTACTGGGAAATTCCCAGAGACCCCTGCTCTTGAATTTAGTCCTGGATAAAGCAGCCTATTAGTCATAGTCCCTGGGGTTCTCTGAATTGTTTTAGGCAAAAGTGACTTAGTTCTTATAGGTCAGCCACCCTGGAACAAGAGGGTTCAAGGCTTTCTGGAAGGAGGGATATTGGGCTTATGGGTCAGAGGCAAAGCAGGCTCAAATCACTGATGTGCTCTGCTTTCTTTCTAACGACTGTATAATTGGAGGAAAATTGGTTCAACGTGAGGTGCAGGAAAGTTCAAAAAGGGTTGTTTGGGAGTCTGTGTGCTTGTTTTCTTTTCACGCTAGAGTCCTGGGTTAGATCCCAGCAAGGTGAGATCCTGGGCAAGCCCCAGAGCTCTCTGAAACCGTATGTAAATCTCAGTACAAAGTCACCTACAAGGGCAGGCAGGGAAGTTCTCAATAGACAGATCCTTTAGGTCTGAAACATGAACAAGAATAAATGGCTTGCAGTGATGGCTCCGGATTTCCCTCCTGTTCTGGGAACAGTGATTTTGGGAATCATAGAGCCTTCCAGAGGGGCAGCATCATTAAATAGGCCTTGGACAGTAAAGCCAAGAGAGCACAGGGTCAGTTTCCTAGTTTGCTTTGACTCAGTTTCTCTAGCTGTAAAACAGACAAAAGCTCTCCGTTACTGACCTCCCTCCCAGGATTGTCACAAGGCCTGCTGGTCAACCAAGCACCAAAGTATTAAGGAAGGAGAATGTTGAAGTGGTTCAAAGCACAGGCTCTGGTGTCAGAGAGATCTCTTTCCAAACCTTGTTGATCAGCTGTGTGACTCTGGAGAAGTTACCTAATCTATCTATGCCTCAGTTTCCTTATGTAATAGAATGGCAGTAACAATGTTTTTTTTTAAAGAGTCACTTTAAGGGTAAAAAGAGAGAGTATATATAAAACATCTCATACCATATAGCGTAAGTGCCCTATCTTGAGAGAAAAAACTAAGAAAAAAAGACACAAAAAGGACAAAGAGGTCATGACTGTTGCTGTGATGCTAAGACAAGCTGGCTATTGTGATAGTTCTCACCAAACACCCAAGATCCCTGCTGATGTCCCAGCTTCCTTTACAGTTAGGTTTCCATTAGTTCTGGCCGACAGACTGAGAGCAGAGGTGTTAGGAGTCACCACTTGGTCAAGAAACCCAAGAACTGGTATGGCTCCTTGTTTCCTCTCTCCACCAGCGCAGGGGCCTTGGAGGCCATGCCTTTCCTCTGTCATCTCACAAGACTGAGCAAGTCCTTTATGTGAGTGTAGAATCTGCAATTACTCTGTTAACCCAGTGAGATCGGGGAACTCATCTGTTATGCTAATAGCCTTGCAGACCAGCACAGTCGTCCATACAGGAGAACTAAATCTATTTCTGGCCTCCTGGGGGATCTAAGGATGATGATGGTGACAAGAAGAGTCGCTGTAACAGTCGCTGTTCATTGAGCGTTGAGGAGCAGGGGAGGGACCTGTGCAGATGTTAAACTATTCATTCCTCTTAGGGACCTCATGAAGTAAAGATTTTGCTATTACATAGGAATCGTGTTCCTGAAATAAACTTTGTTTTTAAAATGGTTTTTCTGGGGTACCTGAGTGGCTCCGTCAGTTAAGCATCTGATTCTTGATTTCAGCTCAGGTTATGATCTCAGGGTCCCTGGGATCAAGCCTTGCACGGGGCTTTGTGCTCAGCGGGGAGTCTGCTTGAGAGTCTCTCCCTGTCTTCGTCTGCGCCTTTTCCCGTTCTCTCTCTCTCTCAATTAATAAATAAATCTTTTTAAAAAATAAAAACAAATAAAATGGGTTTATGAAGAAAAAACTGCTTAGGGGGTAGAATTTTAGAAAGTTATTTCTCTCACAGAAATATCAAAAATAAAGGTTTTAATTGCTATTAAGGACATTTTGAAGTTACAAACTAAAAATAACAGATTTTCAAAATTGGCATAACCAGCCTAAATGTCAGTGAGCAAATGTTGAATTCTGTAGAAGATAAGACTCAGGTCAACTTGTTCCTGAACCATCAAAATAAATTGTGGTTTGGACCAGAGCTATTAAAAGGAAGCCCCCACTAGATCTCAAGAAAGCTGCTAGCAAAAATAAATAAATAAATGCATAAATTTTAAATGGAAATCCCAGTGGCAAAGGAAGAATCAGTCACCCAATAGACATGACCATGAATGCTGAAGCAAATAGGCTTTTTGTGCACACATGTGGGAAGCATTTCCGGTCATGACAGTGATGTAAACCAACAACATCACAAGTCCGTTTTCTTACTGAACTGATCAGATGACATATAGTTTGCATTATGAAATTTGCATAGCAGGAAAAAAGCCTGAATGTGATTTGACCAGTGAGGAAACCAAGAAGATAAGAGGACATCAGCGTTTACAGGGAACAACTGTAGAAATAGCATCACGTCAGGGCTGTCTGCTTTTCTCACTTGCCAACATTCAAGTTTTTTCCCTAATGCTCACAGAGTTCCCCTGATGTATAGTGACACCTGCTTACCCTCATGGATGATGGTGGCCCCCTCTGAGCTAGGGTTTGAGACCTCTGCCGTTGAGGGCTGCCCTTCCTCTGGGCTTAGCTGGAGACTCCGCTCCGGGGTCCTCTCCATCTATCCCCTCCTTTTGGGGGGAGGGAGGGTTTCAAATCTAGTTTAATAAAACAGCAAGGGATTCAAGGCAGTTCTCACTTCACAGTGTGGTCCTTGGTGGGGTGAGGGATGGTTGAGGCCAACTCTGCAGGCGGGCTCGATCCAAAACCCTCTCCTGGCGACACTGGGGTTGGGGAGTGCTGCCCTGGCCCCGTGGAGGACCGCACTCCAATTTGTAAACGGAAACATAAATAAAACGGGGGCAGCTGGGAAAGAGAAAGACCAGGACCCCAAACCATCGTGCTGGGGAGCTTCAACAGAAGAATGACCTACAGGGTCGTTCAGCTCCGTGGTCCTCTCCATCTATCCACGGGGGGAGGCTTAGAGCTTCTGCTCTGAACGACAGGGACACTTTGGCCTTGTTGCTTAGACATGTTGACATTTCTGAAAGTACCAGTTGACCCAGAGAGCATCTAGGCAATCTAGGAAAGTGCCTGGGGCTAGGAAACCAATTAATTTCATTACTAAAGTAAACAGTCCCAGTGACCTTTGGGAGTTAGCACATTTTGACTTTTCCCCTCCTTCAGGCCATCGCTGGGCAGCTGGACATGCCACTGTTCCCTGAGGAAAGGAAGGCTTGGCCGTGCGGTGGCCTTGCCTTGGCCTGCTGCTGACATACATGCTTTCTTCCTGGACGCCTCTCGCCCCACGTCCTTCACCCAGCGGGGGAAGTACTGAATGAGCCCTGCAGTTCTTGCCTTGCCTGTCAGTGAGGCAGGGGAATCTGCAAGAAGCTTCTGGAAAATGCAGATAGACGAGTGGGCCCTCTGGGAGTTGTGTTCGCCTCCAAACAGGATGGCTCCTGTCACCTAACCCAGGAAGGCTGTTGATTCTTCAGCCTCCCCAAATTTGCCATTCTTCCCTTATGATTTATTCATAAAATTCAGCAGGTCCTTCCTGAACACCACCCACTGCATGCCTGAGGCTGTGTGGGCTGAAGCTGGGACAGCAGGAAGATAGTAGATGCATTTTCTACTCTGGAGGACCTTCAGAACTTAATGGGTAGATGAGACTCACTCATTAGGTGATAAGTTGAGACAGTGTATCATGAAGAACTAATTAAATATTATGATACATGGCAGCTAAGAGCACAGATAGAGCATCTGGTATCTGGGTTCAAATCCCATCACCCTCATTTTGATCAAGTTTGACTCTGGGCAGATGCTTTAACCTCTTTAGTCTGCTGTTTCCTTATTATAGGGCTACTGAGGGTACAAGCCTCCATGTGTTTCTGTGGGAATTAGGTGGGGCAGTGCAGGTAATGTGCCTAGTACAGTGCCTAAGTCATGGCCTCACTGTTTTTACCAGCTACTGATCTTAGTTGTTAGAACGTATTTGAGAGACCCCAGTAGTACAGAAATCAGGAATCTGAACACGCCACATTCTGTGTGCTGGTCTCCCTTCTCTGTTCCTTTAGCAGTGACTGGTAATCTCAACTGACCAGTTACTCTGTTAACAGGAGCCCCAGGGAAAGGTTTTAATACCTCCACCCCTGTAACTCCTTCCCACTCTGGTGATGATGCCTCCCATGTATCTCCTACACCCCAGTCCCACTCTCATCCCTTTTTTTTTTTAAATTTATTTATTTGACAGACAGAGATCCCAAGTTGGCAGAGAGAGAGAGAGAGGAGGAAGCAGGCTCCCTGCTGAGCAGAAAGCCCGATGTGGGGCTTGATCCCAGAACCCTGGGATCATGACCCAAGCCGAAGGCAAAGGCTTTAACACACGGAGCCACCCAGGTGCCCCTCCCATTCTCATCCTTAAACCAGGTCCTCAAACAGCCAGGTGAATTACATAAGAGCCCTCTTAACTAGTCTCCTTGGTTCCTTTTTTTGCTCTCTGCTAAACCAGGTTTATTGATACTCCAGAGGACTTTCTAAAATCCAAACCAGATGATCATTCCCTTGCTCACACCCCTCCTGTGTCTTCCCATTACTCTCAGGAAACACCCAAGCCCAGCTCCTTTATCATGACCTACAAGGGTCCTTGCTGTAGGACCCCTACCTAGATTTATAGCTTCATCGCTTCAGTTTCTCATGTCATCCCCACCATCCAGCAAGGCAACCCGCTCCCTAAGTGCTCCTGGGTCTCATGGCCCTCCGTGGCCAGGCACAAGTCTCAAAACCTCTGTCCCTGTCCCCTGAAAAGTTGCACGCATGCTTCAGAACTAAATTCCAACCACTTCCTTTGGGAAGCCTTCCTTTACCAGGTCTGGGTTCACTGGCCCCACTCTGTTCTCCTATGATATCTTTGTTTTCATGCCTATCTTCTCCACTACTGTCTGCTAATTTAGAAGGGAATATTCTTGTTCATCTTTGTGTGTTCGTATTGAAAAAGGGCTGGAGAGAAGGATGGATGGTGGTTGGATGGAAAGCTAGATGGATGGATGGATGGATGGATGGATGATTGAAAGGGTAGATAAATGGACTAATTCAACAAAAAAAAGTGTCGAAACCTCTAATCAATTTTAGTATATGTGCTGCCGAAGCGAGCACCGAAACCTCTAATCAGATCTTACACCCAGGTGCCTCCAGGAAGGTGATAGCAATACTATAAAACTTTGATGTTCAGGCTGAAAAGCAGTATGACCTTGAAACTCCTAGCCAGTGGATTTTTGACCTTGATGCTGCCCATTGTTCTAGCAGGAAAGCTAAAAATGAGTACTGATCTCAGAGGGAGGGGGACAGCCAGGTGGACTTCATCTCCTCACTGACCTGGCCTGTGGCCTGTTTGTCAAGCTCCTCGGGTCTGCCCTCATATGGGTCCCATTCAGTCCTTTTCTCCATCCAGGTATCAGGGATCTATTTTCAGCTGGAACCGTGGCAGGGGATTTCAACCTTTGGTTCCAGGATGACAGAGCCTCGGATGGCATGAATGATCGAGGGCCTCACGGCCAGTACTCCCGTCCGCAGCCCAGGGCTTTTCTGTCCACTTACCAGGACAGTGACACCTTACCTACTGTTTTCCTGCTCAGGGGCTGCTGTGCAGCAGCTACATGGGGAAATGCACCTTATGCAGCTTGGAGCCTTCATCGGCTCTTCAAGGAAGACCTTTCGGTTGGCTTGGTTAGTGAGTAAATCCTGGAATAAACTGGAACTGAAACAGAGCATCGAACTCCTTGGGATAGGGGAAACCAGCACGAGGCCTGCCCAGGCCGCCGTGGAATAACCCGGAGGCTGTGCGAGAAGAGCCCGGCCCAGCTGCCATGGAAGGCTCATCAGGGTTTACAGAGCAGCAAGCAGAGCACAATTGGCTCAGTTTGGTTGTGTTTTTATTTTTGTCCAGCCACAAATACTGAAAAATGATTCCTTCCCTTCCTGGAGCCCTGGAGCCAAGCTGGTTTTATTTTTAGCTTCAACTCTGGTTTGGGGCTTTTAGAACTAAACACCCTACCCCGCTACAGGCCACGGCGGGCCAGATTCTCGCATTTTTGCCTAGACTGGAGCGTCGGTTGCCTGAATGTAGCTCTCGCTCTCGGCTTTGTGGGGCTGTGACAATAGAGGGTGGTTCCAGACAAACCCACAGAGAGACCCGGTCTGGCCTTAGGGACCTCCTAGGGAGTCCTTTTCAGGGAGGGAAGCATATCCAGGGAGGATGGTTGTCTGGGGTGGGGCACAGGGGGCGGCAACCAAGGATGAAAGGGAGCAAAAGGGGGAAAAAAGAAGAAAAGGAAAGAGGAAGGGAGCTGTCAGTTATTGTAAGGCTTCTAGTGGTTCGTCGTTCAGAACCGGGGCTCTGGAGGCAGAATGCCTGGGTCCCGATGCTGTCCCTACCCCTTCCTCACACCGTGGCCTTCTGGAAATGTGCCCAGCCACTTGGGGCACTGGCGTCCTCAGCTGTGAGGTGTGGATCATAATGGTGCCTTCATCCGGGTTCTACTGCCTGCCATCCTGCCCAGCATCGGACGTGCAGTTAGGACTCAACATGCATCATTTATTATCATAATATTACCATGTTGTTATCACCATATTCTTACTGCAGTGCTAGACACTTAGGCATATACTGTGTCATCATGAATTACTGTAACACAACGAATAGGGTTATTTTGCACATGGAACCCTGAGGCTCAGCAGGGCTAGGCTAGGTCCCATAGAGAGATCAAGGTATCGTTAGACCTGGCCCCAGCCCTAGCCGGCCCCAAAGTCATACCACGTCTCCCCTGGGATCTGTGCTCCCACATGATGTAAAGGGGCCTATTGCTGACCGTTGGGGAACTGATCTAAATAAGCAGCTAGATTACCCCTCACCCTCCCCGGGGGCCCCCCTTGTCTCTCCATTTTAATGACAAGAGCACAATGAGTAGATTCTGGGAATGATCAAAAGAACACTGGTCAAACTCATGGAAACAGAAAGCGTAGTGGTGGCTATCAGGGACTGGATGGGGCAGGGCTGGGCTTGTCTGATGGGGATAGTGTTTCAGTTTTGCAAGATGAGAAAGATCCAGAGATCTGCACAACAATGTGAATGTACTTAACACTGATGAACTATACACTTAAAAATGGTTAAGGTGGAAAAAGAATTTTTTTTTTTTTTTAACCACAATTAACAAGAAATTTAAAAAGAGCACTGGTGTGGGAGTCAGGCTGCGGTGGGCATGAGGCAGGGAATTTGAGCTTCTCCCGTCCAACTTCCCAGCCTCTTGTCTGGCCTCCTTGCCATCATGGGGCTCACTAACAGCATCACTGGTCTGTACCTGCCCACATACAACGTGAGCCCCTTTAGGGTTAAGCAGTACACTGCTGACAAGAGCCTTACTCTGGCCTCTTAAATGCTCCTCTCTTACATGCTTTGCCCTTTTTAACCCCCTCCTAGTTCCCTGTCCCTCTCAAGTATTTGGCCATCAACCTGGGATGAAAGAGGGAAAATGCCAAAATCCCACCCAGGGAATCGTATCTGCTTGGCCCCTCGGAGAGTGTGGGCTTTGGGGGCAGAAGCAGAGATGAAGCTCACCTTTTCTTCAGTTTGCTTAACTCTAAGAAGATAATAATGGTTGTCCCAGGTAACCAAAGAGGCACTTCACTCTAAGGAAGAAATTCAACTGTTCTTTTCTCTAGGACATTCTGGGGACAGATTTGGAGACACTGATTTGGACACTCACTGATGATCGTAGGAGAGGGGGGCGTGGGAGCCAGTAGGGAACAAGGTCTCCCTCTTGGCCTCCCACTCCCAGGGGAGCAGCCCTCCTGGAGGCCACAACAAGGGTTCCGGGTCCTTTGGAAACACTCGTGGCCTTCTTTACTATTGGCATTAGTATTGACCATTCTCAGGAGAGTGCCTGGCTGGCTTCCAACGTGGAGCATCCATTCTGGCTGAGTTTACCTCCAGCCACGGGGCATGCCCACACTGTGACCTTTGACCCGGAGCCGACTGCCCCATTAGGCGCAGTGGGGCAGGGTCCAGGGCCAGCAATACTTCCAGAGGCCCAAGGAAATGCTTTCATTTCTTTTAAAATTATAAGGAAAAAAAAAAAAGAACTTTTCAGGTCAAAGTAAATTTTATTATATATAGTATAATATGTTTTATACCTACAAACTTATAAAATATATTAATGTTTTATAGAGACAGGGACCCGCAAAGGCAAAAGTGCCAAGGGCCCATGGAAGTTAGAATGCGGCCCTGCTCTGGGCCAAAGAGCCAGGCTGGCAGGGATTGCATTTGTCTCCTCAACCTGTGGCTTCTTCAACTCCCATAATAACTGCTGTCTCCCCACCACACCACCACCACCGTCTAGGATAGAATATTCTCTCTGGTAGTTTATTTCTTTTTAGGGACCCACTTTGTAGCTTAGTTTCATCACTGGCAAGAGCTACCCAGAGCACATGGCCAGAGAGTTTCAAAAGCCTTGCGTGGGATCTGTGGGAAAGAATGTGGGATCAGTTAGTGATGTCTGTCTGTCTGTCCTAGGCTCGTGCTGGGGGAATGGCAGCACGCATGCTGTGTTCTTGCCTGTGACTGACCTTTGCCTTCTGTCCTCGACTTGACTGCCCACTTTCCGAGACAGAATATGCCTTAATGTGATGTGCATACCACGCTGAAAAATCTGGAAGATCTCTTTATACCTGTTGATTGATTGATTAATCGATTGAAGTGATATCTGTCAATACACCTGATCCAGTTTAATGTCCCCTGACATCCTCTCATTCTTCTCTTTATCCGTAGGCGCCTGAACAAGAATAAGCTCCAGGTCCTCCCGGAATTGCTTTTTCAGAGTACACCGAAGCTCACCAGACTGTGAGTAGAATTGAATTGTGTTTTCTGCCTGGCATCCTGCCTGGCTTTGGTGATATGTATATTGTGATTGCCTTCGTGAGTGGAGCCTGGTGCCAGGCATAGCTTGGCAGTTAGACCGTCTGCACGGGGACTTGGAGCTGGGCTTCAACGTGGTGTGCCCCCACACCCAACTTTTTGCCCCCTTTCTTCAGAGATCAGTGGCATAAGTGGCCACTGAGAGCTAGTGACTTGCAGTAGGTCTCTTCTTTGCAAGGAAAGACATGATGCCGTTTAACATGGGTCTGACCTTATCTCAGGGAAATGCTCTGAGGATGGGATTCGAGATGCGTTTATTTACAGGAGACAGCAGTGCTTTCGGAAGGCATTGGATTGGACCGATCATTCCAGCCTCACCACCCTGCAGACTAGAACACCTCTTGCCCTTTTCCTGCCTCCTACCACCACCAGCCTGGGAACTCTGGGTCTGGAGATCTGTGGTTTTGTGGGAAAAGGAAAAAAACACCTTGAATTTGGCTTTTTCTTCTGGGATGATCCAGGATATAATGCAGGGGGCAGATTGGAGATGCTTCTGTACATTTCTACAGTCTGAGAGTCTGAGGGTCTGAAGCTGGAGATGCACGTCAGAATGGAGAATGTGGTTTGCATGTCTTGGGTGTTAGGCAAGTGCTTGTGCACTGATGGTGAACGGCTCCATGATCCTGAACCTCCACGTCATACTGACTCTTGTAGCTCTTGGGGTAAACTGGGTTGGCCCAAGCCTTGGTTTTCTGAATGGAGAGACAGAGTCTGGCTGCTTAGTCGTCAAGCAGTGAGATTTACAGCCTGGCTGGGAAGACTCTAACATTACCGGGGAAGCTCCAAACTTGTGGCCGCAATTCACATTCCCAGTGGCTGTGTTTAATACCTGTTTATGCAGTCGAGCAATGTATGTAGGCTCCAGGATACATTGGGCAATATGAAACACATGTCACTGTGTGTACTTAAGAATGAGCTCTGAATTAGGGATCTGTATCCATATCTGTATCTGTGGGTACACACAAAGAAAGAGACCATATACATAAGTGTATTTGAAAGGGTACTTTGTTGGAACAAGAACAGTAAGGGTTGGTTTGTGTTTAAGTGGTAAGCAACGTGGCTCGCCTTCTCTAGGACACACCTGTACCTTTTGTCAAAGTCTCCTCGTGCTGTTTACTGCATTTCTCTGGCTCAGACCACCTGGATCACTTTGCTAAACATGAACAAGAACATGCCCCCCCCCCTTTCACCATTCCTCTCTGAGCCCACCCTGATGAGCGTGAGGGTGGATAAAGGGACATTGGGCAGCCTGGGTGTTCAGCTGAGCTGGATAAGCAGTACGAAATGGGCATGAGGGGCAACAACCGGGTTTTTAATTTCCTATTCCTGTAGCGTTCTTTCCCTCTGTGCTCACTTACTAGCCATCTCTGCACCCAGCACTACATTGTGCCTTTTCAGCTGGCTCCTAATTAAGGCTGGCTATCTGTTCTTCATTGGGAACGTCAGCGTCACTTTCTAGGCACACAGAGGGTGGCCATGGGGCTGGGACTGCTGGAAGGCTTGGAGCAGGTGGGGTCTGACCATTCTGCTTGTTGTAGAACGTTGGGTGGGCTGGTTTTTGCTCACGGAATGTGGCCTCCCAGCTGCTCCCCACGGCCATCAAAGTGATGCCTCTTTTATTCTAGGCTGCTCTTGATCTGCTCAGAGGAGGAATTTCAAGCATCGAGATGCTGGGGGCCAGGCCCGGGCAGACAGCCTGGGGCATGGGAAATCCCAGGGTGGCATCCTGTCATTTTCTGAGAGAGGTTAAGGGAGTCACTTTCCCTTCTGTGCCTGAATATCCTCATCAGTAAAAGGCAGACGCCCCTCTTCCCTTGCACCTTCCTCACTGAGGAGTTGTAAGCCTCAGACGAGATCACAGTGTGGGTGTGTTTTCTAGGGTTTACAGTGCGGCGTGAGTGTCCCCACCAAGATAACTGTGACTACTCCTACACTCCCCATCCCCTCCGCCTGGCTCTCTGTTCTCTCTCTCCAGGATGCATGAAGGGACTGGGAGTTGCTGTGAACACTGAGGTGGGTGACACTGAGCTTTTACCGGAAGCCGGAAGAGCTGCAGCTGGGAAGGCGGGGTGACATTCGACTCCGTGTGGTGTCCGTCCCTCTCCAGGTCCTAGCCAGGCACCGAGGCTGGTATATATCAGCTCTCAGTGAGAAGAGAAGGATGCAGGCCTAGGTGTACAAACAATGCCCTTAGGCTCTGGTTCTTTTATCCCCCTTTCACTCATGCATTCATTCACTCATTCATTCATTCAACAAGCTCTTCCACTATCCCTGTTCCAGCCTGGCTTCTGCTGGGTTTTTGGCTATAGACATGAAGGGTGCCCACTTCTCTGTGTGCCTCATCATAACACATTCTGAATGGCTGCCAAAAAGCTGAGAGCTAAATATAATTTTTTTTATTGAAGAAACTATATTAACCCAGGTTTCAGCTATAATCAGCAATCCCTTTTTTCTCTCTGGGCTTGATCTTTGATTTTTCTTAATGGCCCCATTGTGTCTTTGTCTTATTTTGTCAGCCACTCCAGGGCCTTTTTGGAAGTAAGCTGGGTACAAATTAGAAATCAATAAATGTGCAATCATGAGTGTGTATACATATGCCACTAGCTCTGTTTTAAAAGAGCATTGCATCTCAATAGACACAGTGAGCCATTTACTAGGGAATGCTAAATGTGGGTACTGTGTGGCTGTCTACTCTGTAGTATGCCATGTGGGATAAGTAGCAATTCTGGACACGCCTTTTCCTTTCTTGTTAGATCTGTAGACAAAAACTGCCTAATACTCAGTGTTTATCCAAAGAATACCTTTTGGAAAGGCTATGGGCATGTAATAAGATGTTTTCAGGAGTGATTGGAAAGGGAAATAATATTTATTGAAAACCTGCAATTATAATAATGCTACTAAACAGTAAGTGACAGAACTGTGACTAAAGTTAGTTTAATCCAAAGAGAAAATATATTTGCTTATATACCCGGGAAGTCCGGAAATAGTTAAGGATGGCTTCAGGAACAACTGGATCCAGGGGCTTGGTGATGTCATTAGAACTTCATCTAACTCCTCCATCATGTGTAGCAGTACACCTGCAGCAGCGAAACAATGGTGGATTGCTTAGCCTTGGTCACTCGTCTATGTCAGAGCACATCACTGTTGCCAAAGAGGTGGTGTCCTTTGACTGATCCAAGTTTGGGTCATGGGTTCATCTCACCTGTTTGGGGATAAGAGTATGGGTTTCCCAAAAGAAATAATAATTCTGTTATCAGAAAATAGGGGGAGTGATGCCAAACTTAAAAATGACAGATGTCTGCGAGTTTATTGAGCATCTACTTTGTGCAGACTGCTGTGCTTTAACTGAGTGCTTTGGGTCCTCAGTAACACTTCAGGGTAATAACAGTAGCAAACCCGTGAACTGGCAAGTGCTGGTCTGAGAACTTTATGTAGAACTCGCTTGCTACTCCTACCAGCCCTAGGGGTTAGGTGCTATGACTATTATTGTTCCATCAGTGTGAAACTTTGGCTCAGAGAGGTGAAGAGGTCACCCAATGTCCTACAACTACCAAGTAACAGAACCAAAATTCAAATTTGGGTAGTCTGCCTTTGAAGTCTGTGCTTTTCTCTACTACAGTCAGCTCCCTGCCTCAATACTCCCATTTTATAGTAGAGGAAACTACAACTCAGAATTTAAAATGTGGCCCACATTTCTAAGAAGAAGTACTACCCTGGGACTGTGCCTTGATTCTCAGATTTAACCTTTACAATCTCTGCAATCCTGCAAATAGAGCATTCTCAAATCTTCTTCTGAAGCTTAAAGGGGTTATCTAACTTACCCCATAGCTGTGTAACCAAGGAACAATGGAACTGGGACTTGAATGTGTGTCTGTGTTCCTGCAGGGTCCTTCCTTTCCTGCCATTGCCAAGCTAGCTATTGTGACGGCCTAAAGTGATGATAAAAAAGAGATTTATATTGGACCTGTCATATATCCAAGTGTTTCTGCCAGGCCTTTACTGGTCACTCCACCCCCATTCACCCCCAGATCCAGCACCATTGATTCATTGGTCCATATGCATATTAGTAGTATGTCTGTCCTCTTACTCTGTTTTCAAGCACCAGAGTACAAGCCAGAGCATCCTAGAGCTTGGAAGTGCCCTGAGGTTTAGGTAACATCACTGTGGTTGATAAAGGGCCAGCAAGGTCTCTGTCGTGCCTTGGGCACTCAGTAAATATTAGCTCCCTCCCCCACCCCCATCTTGACATAGATCATGAGGTTCTCAAGTGTCGGGACTGTGTTTCTGCTCTTCCTAAGTTGCCTACCATTCCTGACCCAGAGCTGAGCATAGGAGGTGGCAGTAGACTGAAGGGGTTAAGGGGCCATGAGACTGTGGACAAGTCACTTAACCTCCTTGGGTCTCAGGTTCCTCGCCAGTAAAAAAAAACAAGAGAACCTACTTCTCCACACTGTGGTGAGGATAAATGAAAGTAACCTATGCACAACCTTCAGCTTTGACTCTGGCGCATAGTGCATGCTCAGGGAAAGATGGCTCTGGGTGACGTTGCTAGTTGATGTGAGCATACCTAGGCCAGGGCTTTGATATCTGTGGTTAACACTTCCACACCTGGCAAAGACTTCAGATTCCAAAAGAGATGAGGGGGAGGAGACACTGCACTTGGGGTGGGAAGATCCTGGTCTTCACGCAGGCTCCACCACTCACAAGCTCTGTGGCCTTAGACATGTTATTTCCCCTCTCTGGGCCTCAGTTGTCTCATCTAGAGAGGACAGGATGGAACACAGCCTGTTACATGGTCTATAGGTTATTAATTCCCCCCCCCCTTTTTTGTATCCCCTTCTAGCTTTCTCTTTCACCTACACATGGGGGAGGGAACAAAGGATTTCTGGTTGTTTGGTGGTTAAAGTGTTAATGTTGCCAAAAATCATTAGAAGGAGCAGAAGATGAGATAAAAACTGTGATTAAAAGTCCTTTGCATTTTACCAGAGCACCTGGGTGACACAGTTGGTTAAGTGTCCGTTCAACTCTTGAACTTCGCTCAGGTTGTGATCTCATGATTGTGAGGTTGAGTCCTGCGTCAGGCTTGGGGCTCAGTGCAGAGTCTGCTTCAGATTCTCCCCCTCTGACCCTCCCCCACTCTTTCTCTCTCAAGTGTGACTGTGGTTTTTAAGGGTTTGACTTCTCCATATGAGGATGAGCAGACCACTGAGGTCCTTGTGGCCCATCTGTTCTGGATTCATAACCAAAGAGCCCATTCAATATTTGATGGTGGTTTAAAGCCCGTAGCTGAACAAGCAGTATTTCGTAGCAGACCAGCACTGCCAGCCCCCCGACCCCGCAATTCTTCCCCAATCAGTTCTACGAGGTATGTGACAGCTTTAAAAAAAACTGCCACTGTGGTTAAACCCCCTGGCCCTTACTTGGATCTATAGAGTTGCAAGATACTTAGAAGGTTAATCCCTGAGGCAGCTGAAAACACTAGGAAGTGTGGCCAACTGACCAGCCTGGAGTCACTGGGCTGTTGTCACAATAGATCAGCATGCATCCAGAGTTAAAGGCTCTGAAGCCTCAGTTTCCAGGGAACTGACATCCAGTGAGGGAGCCCTCCTCCCAACTCTCATTCCTGCTTGAGTGTACCTCTCCTTCCTCTTCACCATTGGCCACCGTTGTGGCCACCTTGCATGTACGTGCCCCGTACCCCCAAACAGACAGGATGCTGCATTCAGCAAGGTGCTCTAGTGTCCCTTTGAGGCAGCCCAGTGGGAAAGTAAAGAATGTGGCCTTTGGAAGGGTATAGACCTGGGTTTGGATCCTGCTATCCCGTGACACTGGGCAAGTAGCTTCAACTTTCTCAGTCTTGGGTTGATTCACTGCAAAATTGTGCCTGTTTTGGTTTGCTCAAGCTGCCATAGCAAAGGAGCTCAGATTGGATGGCTTAAACAACAGAGATTGATTTTCTCATAGTTTGGATCCTGGCTGGGTTGTTTTCCTCGGTCTCTCTCCTTGTTTTAGAGATGGCGGTCTTCTTGTGCTGCTTCGCATGGTTGTCCTCTGTTCGTGCTCAGCCCTGGTGTCTCTCCTTCTTCTCATAAGGACATCAGTGACACTTGCTTAGGCCCTACCCTAACGCATATGTTTTAACATAATCACCTCTGCAAAGACCTGATCTCCAAATATAGTAACATTCAGAAGTAATGAGGCCAAGGGCTTAAATATGAATTTAGGGGCTGGGAATGACGCATCAGCCCATAATAGTTCCCAAGTGCGTATTATATATTTGCATGGATTAGGTGCTTTATGACCTGCTTCTATCTATAGTCTCTTACTTAATCTCAGGTTTAGGGTGTCAGATACTATAAAGTATCCATTTTAGAGATCAAGAAACAGAGTCCTAGAGATATGGACACCTTGCCCAAGGTCAGAGCCAGCAACTGGCAGAACTAAAATTCAAACCCAAGCTTGCCTGACTCCAGAGACCACACCCCTAAGCACAGTCTCCTTACTGTATTTATGAGAAGTTAGTAACATATGAAAGTGCCAGGCACCTAGTAGAATCACAGTTAACGTTTGTCCCTTTATGCCTTTGAAGCCTTAAATGAGCCCAGGCTTGGTGAGTGACTGGGTATTACCATACCTCTAGGTAATAACTTTTGCTGTTCGTAGATCCGTTTGCAGCCACCTTAGTCTTTCAGCTCTGCATTAAACTTGAAAACATAACTACATGCAGTATGTGTCGCCGTAAAACTCTATATCGATGTGAAACAGTACTATAAAAATGAAAAACCAGTGGAGAAAACAAAAACCATACTACTCAATTTTCCAGCAGAGTTGTTATCTGATGTGGTGAAATGATAATAGGACAACGGGGAAACCAATCCATCAGGACCGTGGGGTTTTCGGAAACAGCCCGCCTGCCTGGAGCTCGGTCCCAGAGACCTGCTCCCCCTGTGCTAGCCCTGCCTTCAGAGGCCAGGGATGGACCAGCCTCACCGTCGCAGACGTGGGGTCACTTTTTCCAGGGGCACAGCCACCAAAAGCTCATGGAAAATATCCCTGCAAACTGGAGCTCCTGTCCCCCCTCCTCCTGCATTCCCCCACTCCCTGAACACTGCAGTGAGGCCCTGGCCTTCGGTTGGCTTTACAGAGGGCCTCACCAACTACAAGTTTCGTCATGTGCTTAAGGACAGGTTTAGCTTTAATCTTCATGTGAGCAGATAGTGGGTTACAGCGGGGGCTGTGTCACTCCTGGGATTTCTATTTTACGTGAGTTGCAATCTGGCTGTAGTACTTTAAACTAAAGCCAGGAGAGAAGGCATGGAAGGTTTCTTTTCTCCACTACTGAGGCATTATCCGGCTGAGCACAGAAGCCTGCAAACTATCCACAGCGCTGACTACACGCTAATGCTTTGATTGTCTTATAGACTTTTAAATGGTAACATTTTAGAATGAGGAATAAGTTATATAGGCCAGAATTTTTCAAACTTCACTGTGCATCTGAACACCAGGAGATCTTGTTAAAATGTGGGTTCTGGTTCTGTAGGTCAAGGGTGGCCCTAAGAGTCTATGTTTGTAACAAACTTCCAGGTGATGCCCCTGGCCCAGAACCACATTTAGTGAGCAAGGCTCTAGATTCCACTGCTTCTCAGACTTAGCATTTGTGGGGGGGAAATTCCCTTGCAATATTGATTAAAATGTTGATCCCCAGGCCATGTAACCAAGAGATCTCGTTCAGTAGATCTGGAATGGACCTGGGTTCTGACTTTGTACATAGGCACCCTATGTGATTTTGGTGTGTGTCACACATAAGCATACTTCGAGAAACACTGATCTAGTACTAGATTTGATCTAGTACAAATATAGTATAGTTACTTTATAGATTTTGGAGCAGGCAAAAAACCCAGGCATTTCTGGGAGCACCTGTTATGTACTAGACACCCTTGGCACATACAGTCTTCTTTAGTTCTCCTGTGGGGTTGGTATTTTTGTGCCTACTGCACAGATGATGGAACTGAAGCCTAAGAGACTGACTCACCAGGAGTACTCCCAGGGCTTTCTGACCCCAATTCTATGGATTGATTTCAACCTTATCATATGCCTCCTGTGCTATAACACGCCTTACCAAAGAGAGAGAAAATAATCATGGATCTCTGAAGCTTCAGTGTTTTGTACTTTTATGCTTATATGAGTGTATATGGGCAGATGCTCATATCTGATATCTAAAGCATTAAGATATCTAAAGCATTTAAGACTTTATAGACTTAAATAAATGTGTGCAAGTAGACCTTCCTAAGTTCCCTATAACATATCAAAAGTAGAGTTGGGTTTTATATTTTAAAACTCTTCCGCCCTTTGGGCCAACAGAAGAACTTTCTAAAGTGATCAGGTAATACTTGAACTGAGAACATCCTGTCAGATGGAAAAGTTTTTTTGGTGGTTTTTGTTTTTTGTTTTTTGGGGTTTTTTTCCCAGAAAAAAAAGCCAAGCTGTGACTTTACAATGCTTTGGAATTACAGAATATGCTTGTAATTTTTACAATTCTGCACAGACTTCTTGGCCACATCTGGTTGATATTACTGGCAGGGATATATGGGGGAATAAACCATGGGCTGGAATGTGAAACATCCCACAAAATGAGTTTCTTATAGGTTGCTGCATAAAACATTTTGATTCTCCCTCTCTTTGGAAGGATGGCTTAAATGATTTCATGGATTTAGTATTTTCTTTGGTTTGAAGGTAAGGTTTTTTGCTGGTCTACTTGGTGGGGGATCCAAGATGGCTTTCTGAAGACGTGTGCAAAGGGTTAACCATTGTACAGCCATGCCATGGATCAGGGTGAAAAACGGCACCCTTGAAGGAAGTCAGACAAAACTGGACACTGGTAATAATGGTGAAACCCTGGGGCCAACTGAAGTGCCACAGAAAAAGGAAAAATATAAAGACACAAGGTTATATGTGTAAGGGGTTCAGAAAAGCTCCTGAATTTTTGTTCTAGTGATACATTAAACAGCTCACAGCAAGAAGAGCTCAGCTCCTTGCACACACAGCCGGAAGCCTTCATATGGTGGTGTGTTCTCTGTGCTGTATGTGAAAACAGTGAGTTGGGAAAGTGGAAAAATAAAACAAACACCCAGCTGATACCTGGCATGTAGTCAGTTCCCTATTGGGGACATTCCTGCTCAATCCCCAGGAAGAGAACAGTGTGATCGGGGACAACTAAAATATTCATTGAACACCTAGTGTGTGTGTGTGTGTGTGTGTGTGTGTGTGTGTGAGAGAGAGAGAGAGAGAGAGAGAAATGTGCTGGTTGTTGGGATGCTGAGTATAGAATGCAGACATGTCTAATCTGAGCCTGGAGGGTGTGAGCATGGGCTTCTTGCCACCTGGCTTCTTCTCAGACTTCCTTGGCTCAGACCTACCTGCAGAGTTGGAACCTCTCTCTACAACACCATGTGCTGCTCTCAACACCTTGTGGCATGTGGTAAAGTCAGCTAGCCTCAGCACGGCTGTGTGGCCATCACTGAGGGTGCTCACATAAAGACTGTGTTCTCAGTGGCAACTTAGGCCATTAATGAGAAGGAGAACCAAAGGCCAGCCTATGTACATACCCTGGGATCCTTGTTCCCCTTCTCTGGAGTTAGAAACTCTCAAGGGAATTGAGAATATCAGGGAATTATCACATTATACATAGAGAAATATGAGCATTTTGAGGTGGGTGGACCGCAAACACACATTCTTCAATTGCCTGAATGATGCAAATGTACCCACATCTAATAATCTTGAATTGTTTGTTCTTGAACCACATTTAGCCTTAACAGAAACATTTCTAAAGAGCCTAATCATCTCTTATTTTCAACCAACATTTGGGAATCTTTCCAGGGGACAAATAATGTTTTAATTTGATGTCCCAAATCCTAGCATAATTTCAAATTATTTAAAAAAAAAAAAAGTCTGTAACTTTGGATTTCTTCTGTCTTTCCTGTGGGCTCAGTATCCTATATGTTGAACATTCATTTTCATTTGTTAGGTTTGTAGTCCTTTACAAAGTCCTGGAGACTGAAGATTGTAATGAAAATGTTCACACAATATTAATAAGAGCCAAACTATACTAACACAGTACTGTCTGAAACAAATAGAAATGGAGAAATTTGAGGAGGCAATTCAAGACGGCATCATAGGAAGACCTTGAACTCACCTCTTCCTGCAGGCATGCCAAATGTATAGCTACATACAGAACAATTCTCTATGAAAAACACCTGTAAACTAGCTGAACAGCTCCTCCACAACAAAAGATAAAAAGGCCACACTGGAATGATTAGGAAAGGCAGAGATGTGATCTTGCCAAAACCCCCACCCCTAATGGGGGACTACCCAATAGTGGGAGGGATCCCACAAATATGGAGTGTATCTCTAAGGAACAAGGGATTCAAACCCCATATTAGGTATCCCAATCATTGGGACATGCAGTGAAGAAATGAGCCTACAAAATATCTGACCTTAAAAACTGAGGGGACTTATATCCAAGGGACCTACAGGGCTCTAGGAAACTGAGACTCCACTTTTAAAGGGCTCAGACAAAGATTGACTCACCCCAAGACCCAGCTCAAAAGCAGCAAGCTGAAGGGAGCCTAGACTATCTCTGAAGGAGAGTCATTGGCTAAGCTTAAAGGGTCTACCAGAGGTGTAGGAGTCTGTTAGAGCTCTCTCTAGGACAGAGGCACAGGCAGGCACCATATTTGTACTTTCCCTCTTTCTAGTGCTGCTTATCCCATCCCTGTGCTCTCCTGCAGCCTTGCCAAACCTGGTAAGTAAGCTCATCCCAGCCCCAAATGCCCCCATAGCCCTGCCCTGCAAAACCTGGTGGGCCTATTTGTCCTGGCGCAATGCTCCCCCATGCCTCCACCCTGCAAAACTGACTTGGAAAGCTCATTCCAGCCTGGCATTCTTTTTCCAACCTGGCACTCTCCTGGGGTCTCAAAAAAAGATGCAGTTCTTAGAAGGCTAAGACACTGGGGGCAGTGCATAGACATCAGGCTGAAACACACACCCCCAGGCTTCCTGTGACCACTCCTTTAAAACTAGGAAAGGTACCCGGTTTGCCTAATACCAGAAATGAACACAGAGAGTCAAGCAAAACAAGGAAACAGAGGAATATGCTCCTTGTAAAAGAATAAGATAAAACCCTAGGAAAAATTCTTAATGGAGATAAGTAATTTACCTGATAAAGAGTTCAAAGTGTGGTCATAAAGATGAGAGAGAGGGAGAGGAGAAACAAGAGAAGAGCAGAGGAAGAGAGAGGAGAGTAAGGAGAGGAGGTGAAGAGAGGGGAGAGGAGGCGGGGAGGGAAGGGAATGGAAGAAAAAGATATTCGTCAATCTCAGGACAAGAATGGATGAACACCGGGATAATTTTAAGGAAGAGAGAAAAAAATATAAGAAAGTACCAAGCCAAAGTCGCAGAGTTGAGGAATATAAGTTAACTTAAAAAAAATACACCGAGGCGGCTCCTGGGTGGCTCAGTGGGGTAAGCCTCTGCCTTCGGCTCAGGTCATGATCCCACGGTCCTGGGATTGAGCCCCATAGGATTGAGCCCCTGGGATTGAGGCTCTCTGCTCAGCAGGGAAGCTGCTTCCCTTCCTCTCTCTCTCTCTCTCTCTCTCTCTGCCTGCCTCTCTGCCTACTTGTGATCTCTGTCAAATAAATAAATAAAGTCTTTAAAAAAAATAAAAGAAAAAGAATAAAATACTTAGGAATAAATTTAACAAAGGAAGTAAAAGACCTGTACACTGAAAACTGCAAGACAATGATGAAAGAAACTGATGAGAACACAGAATAGCTAGCTATTCCATGCCTATGGAGTAGAAAAATTAATATTGTTAAAATGTCCATATTACCCAAAGCGATTTACAGATTCAGTGCAATCCCTATCAAAATCCCAGTGGCATTTTTCACAGAAATAGCACAAACAATCCTAAAATTTTTATGGAACCATAAATATTCTGAATAGCCAAAGCGATTTTGAGAAAGAACAAGGCTGGAGGTATGCCCATGTGCCCTTTGTAACTATATTAGAAAGTTATAGTAATGAAAACTGTATGGTATTGGCACAAAGACAGACACATAGGTCAAAGAAACAGAATAGCGAGCCCTGAAACCCTTTCATATATGGTCAATTAATTCATGACAAAGGAGGCAAGAATATACAATGGAGGAAGGCCAGTGTCTTCAGTAAATGATACTGGGGAAATTGAAGAGCCATATACAAAAGAATGAAACTGGACCACTATCTTACACCATATATAAAAATTAATTCACACTGGATTAAAGACTTAAATATAAGACCAGACACCATAAAACTCCTCGAAGGAAACATAAGTGGTAAGCTCCTTGACATCACTCTTAGAGATAGTTTTTGTATTTGACTCCAGCGGTAATGGCAATGAAAGCAAAAATGAACAAATGGGGTTATATCAAACATAAAGCCTTCTTCACAGTGAAGGAAACTATCAACAATTTTTTTCAATCCAGTCTACCAAGTGGGAGAAAATATTTGCAAATTATGTGTCTGATAAGGGTTTAATATCTAAAATATATTTTTAAAAGTCATACAACTCAATAACAAATAAAAAGTCTGGTTAAAAAATGGGCAGAGGATCTGAATAGACATTTTTTCAAAGAAGACAGACAGGCACATAAAAAGATGCTTAATGTCACTAATCACCAGGGAAATGAAAGGCAAAGCCACAGTGTACCCTGATGTTTATAGCAGTAATGTCCACAATAGTCAAAATATGGAAAGAGCCCAGATGTCCATCAAAAGATGAATGGATAGAGAAGATGTGATATCTATCTATCTATCTATCTATCTATCACATCTTCATACACACACACACACACACACACACACACACAATGGAATATTACTCAGCCACAAGAATGAAATTTTGCCATTTGCAATGACATGGATGGAACCAGCAGGTATTAAACTGAGCAAATTAATCAGTCAGAGAAAGACAAATACCATATAATTTCACTCATATGTGAATTTAAGAAACAAAACAGATGAACATAGGGGAAGGAAAAGATAAATAAGATAAAAACAGAGAAGGAGGCAAGCCCTAAGAGACTCTTAACCATAAAGAACAAACTGAGGGTTGCTGGAGGGGAAGGTATAATTGGGTGATGGGCATCAAGAAGGGCACTTGACTTTCTCCGCTTGACTTATTTTGCTAAGCATGATACGCTCTAGTTCCATCCACATTGTCGTGAGGGTTGCTGGTGGGAGGGGGGTTGGGAGAAGGGGTGTGGGGTTATGGACATTGGGGAGGGTATGTGCTTTGGTGAGTGCTGTGAAGTGTGTAAACCTGGCGATTCACAGACCTGTACCCCTGGGGATAAAAATATATGTTTATAAAAAATAAAAAATTTAAAAGAAAAAAAAAAAAGAAGGGCACTTGATGTAAAGAGCACTCGGTGTTATATGCAACTGATGAATCATTGAATTTTACCCCTAAAAACTAATAATACACTATATGGTATTTAAATTGAATTTAAATAAAAATAAAAAACCAATGAGATATCATCTCATAATGTGAAAATGACCATTATTATAAAGATAAGAAATATCCAGTGTTAGTGAGGATATGGAGAAAAGGGAAGCCTCATGTATGTATGTAAATTGATGGAGCCACTATGGAAAACAGTATGGAGGTTCCTCAAAAAAATAAAAATAGAATGCCATATGATCTAGCAATTCCACTTCTGGGTATTTATTGAAAAAAAAAAAAAACTAGTTTGAAAACATATACATCCCTATGTTCATGGTAGCATTGGTCCCAGTAGCTGAGATACGGAAACAATCTAAGTGCCCATTGATGGATGAATGGATAAAGAGGATGTGGTGTACATATGCATTGGAATACTACTCAACCGTTAAAAAAGAAAATGAAATCTTGACATTTGTGACAGCTTAGATGGACCTTGAGGGTATTATGCTTCGTTAAATAAGTCAGATAGAGAAAAACAAATAACATATGATCTTACTTACATGCAGAATGTGAAAAGCAAAATAAATGAACAAACAAAACCAACATGTAGATGGAAAAAACAGATTGGCAGTTGCCAGAGGGGAGGGAGGATTGGGGGTTGGGTGAAAAGGGAAAAGGGAGTCCAGAGGTACAGAGTCTCAGTCATAAAATAAATAAGTCATGGGGATGTAATATATAGCACTGTGACTATAGTCAATAATAATGTGTTGCTTATTATATGATTTTATATGGGTAGAAGCTAGACTCACTGTGGTGATCATTTTGCATTATATACAAATATCAAATCATTATGTTGTACACCTGAAACTAGTATAATATTATGTGTCAACTAAACCTCAATTAAAAAATAGTAAATAAATATGATCTGGTTTGAGTTTAAAAAAAAAGAAAGAAAGAAAGAAAGAAAAGAAATGGAGAAGTTTAGTAAATTTTACGCTCCTTGCTTGAATGTGGTGTGCTGGACCAGAGTTTTTAGTTCATGGTTTAGAAAAATAATTTAATGTTTTATTCATGATGTTTCTTTCTTCCTGTGATTCCTTCTCTAATTCTCCCCCCTCTGCTTAAGGTGATGAGCCTGTTTGGAAGTCTGGCCTCATCTTGACTGGCATTGCCTCTTGTAGAGCCGAGAACTTCCCATGGTTGGCTAAATGGAGTATTTAGCTATTAAACTGATGGTTTGGCCTCCCATTGGTGTGTCTAGGGCCCTGGACTAGAATTTCTCATCAATGAGTCAGCTTTTGATTGAAATACACGTAGAATCATGCCAACATTTCTCCCAGTGAAGAAAGCATCCTGACTTTTTGAGGTCAAAATGCTCCAAGGGGAAAAACTGCCTTTCTAAGAGGGTTAAATTTCATTTAATTTGAGATTTATGAGATCCTAAGCTACATATCATGATGCTCAGAGAGACCTGACTTCAATAATTTAAAAAATATATATTTTTGATAGGAATTGCTGATAGTAGTATAGAAAGAAATACAGATCGTCAATTTTATTAATATCACGGCCTTAATCATCTCCTTCCTGTGTCTCCACATTTCCTACTCTGCCCTTCCTCTTTCCAAAAGCACATGCCACATACACATCACATTCCACCAACATGTACACATAAAACCTTCTCTCTATAGAAGAGTCCCAGACAGATAAACGAAGATCCCTTCCAGGCCGTTAAATCTAAGCACAGATATAATTTCACTTTAGTGCAAGTACTGATTTTTAAATTAGCTTGAATTATTGAGCAACACTGTAAGAAGATATCAGAGGTCAGAAAGGCAGCAGCAGTGGTGGAGGGGGAAGATGGTTTGTCTCCTTGGCTCATAATTGGTGTTTTAGGTGCATAAAGATGGTTAGTGGCAGATCTGTGTCAGAGACAGTAAATTATTAGTGTAAATGTTTTTTAGTCTCCAGAGAGAGCTTCTGTCTTCCCTGGAAGAGATGTGCATGGTCAGGCTTCTACCCGAGACCTTCCGGGACTTTGATTCCATTTTAAAACACAGAACAGAGCATTGTCAGCCACCAGTTCCCAAGGGCTCAGCCATTGAACGAAATTATCTTTGGGAATAATTGTTATGGCTTCCATCACTAATGGCATTCTCTGCAGATCCTTTTCCCCTGTGCATGGCACTTCCTTATTTAAATGATAGTGAAAGATGGAAGATCATTAGGCCTCATGAGGCCAGAAAAGCAGGAACTGGGGAAGATGGGTTGCCCGGAGAGTACTCTACTCACAAGCTTCTCCCCAAGGGTAGAATCATTGACAGGAGGGTGGGTAGAATTTGTCAGCTCTGTCTTTACCAGTTTGTCCACCACCTTCCATCTTTGCTGCTGTCACCTTTATATAAGCCACCATACTTTCTTGACTAGATGACCTCAAGGACCGCCTCACTAAGTCTTCCTGCTCCTACTTGTGTCCCTTCATCATCCAAGGTCCATCCAATAGATGCCGGGATCATTTTGGGATAAATCAGATCTCCTTACTCCACAGTTAAATCTCCCAGTGACTTCTTGTTGTTCTAAAAAAGAACCCCAACTCCTACGTCACACGGTCTCGCCTCTGTCACTCTTCCTGGTGCCATCTGAGGCTTCTCTCTAATTCCACCACCACAACTCAACAGGCCTTCCTCCTCTTGCTCCAACACTTCTACATCCTTCTCAGCTCAGGACCTTGGCCTTGCTGTCACTTCTGCCTGGTACATTCTGACTCCAGACATTGGCCTGGGTAGGCCCTTCTTGAAATGTGGATCCTGATTCATACACGATTTCCACAGAGAGCCCTTTTCTAATAACCCTACCTGCAGTGCTGTTTTTTTCCTTGCTGGCCATTGTCCATCATATGACCCAATTTTCTTTTCTTCATGGCACTTACCACTCCCTGAAATTCTTTTGCTCATTTATTCATTTAGTTGTTTATACTCGGTTCTCCCATTCCCCCGTTAGAATGTAAGCTTCTTGAGAACAGGGATTTTGTCTGTTCTGTTGACTCTATAATTGCCTAATATTTTATCTAGCACGTCATGGGCATTCAATAAATATTCTGCGAATGAGGGACTGAGAGACGGTATTTGGTCTCTCTATAATCTGCTTTTTGTTCAATGTATAGTCAAAGGTGCCTTCTGTTCCGAATCATTGCCCTGAAAAAGCCCCAAATCACTATTTAATAGCATATGAACACATATACACACACAGACACATGTGTCCACACTCACCAAGGATGCACACAAAAGTGAGGATGAAACTAACACACCACATTTCCTTCTTCCGTTTCTGGCCTCTTTCACGTTTTGCAAGAAAAATTATTTGGGCTTAAAAAGTAGGAGGATCCTGCCCTGGAGTTTTGAGAGGGCCTGCGTGGGATGAGCCCATCCACACACAGCTGGGCTATGCAGCCTGGAGGTGAACTGGCTTCAGGAGCCAGCAGGGTAGGATTTCATACTCCCACCAGCGAGAGACAAACAGCCCATCCCAGATCCTTTGCTGGCACTGGGAGCCAGTGCCTGAGACCAAGAGCTGGGGAGGGAGTGTTCTTTTCTGATGCTTATTTCAAAGACCTGAGGATAATATTCTTATACAATGAAATGAAAAGATAAACTGTGTTTGCTTCATCCCTCAGCCTCATTGATTTTTTTTTTTTTTTTTTACTTCCAATGGGCATTGAAAGGGATTACATACCTATTAGGAGCCTCAGCTCAGTGAAGGCTTTACAAAGAAGGAAAAAGAAGACTAGTAGGGAATCAAACAAAAACCAAACCTAAGTCTGGGGGAAGAAAAAAAAAAGAATAAATTACACTAATTTACTGAATGCTGACCTAAACCTCCAAACTATTCTCCTCTTGATCTGAGATCTAAACCAGAGATTGTTCAAAAGACATCTGGTCACTTAGTCCAAACCTGAAGTGAACCCTATCTTCTGAATCACTGGAACATCGCATCATTAATGTTCTCCAAACTAACTCTGTCCAAATCTCTGGCTGGTGCTGTGTAAAGCTGCAACACCAACCCACCGTTTCTTCTTCTCCACCCCGGTCCTGCTTCCCACCCCTGTCCGCCACTCCTTCCTTCTGCACTCATACCAGCCTTCAGTGATGTGCCCGTCATCTGTGCCATGCTGTGGAATGCAGGCCTTCCAGACCCCCTGTCCTGCTTCGGTGGTCTGAGAGAGGCTGCTGTTCTGCACAGCTTGACCTACTCACCACTTTTAATTCAACAGACTGGGGAAAAGAAGAGTGTCTTTTCAGTGAGGGCATACTCATTTATGAATGGGGAGAAAAAAGAAGATAGGATAGAACGAACAAAAGGAATAAAACCTAGAATAAGGAAGAGAGGGAGGAAGGAAGACCACCACCAACAAAAGGGAAACGTGGGGCAGAGGTGGTAAAGATAAAGAATCAGTGGAGGACAAAGGAAAGCAAGAGAATAGGAATATTGGGGGGGAGATGTATTTCAGATTTGTTTTTGTGCTTTTGTCCTTTTCTCGTTCCTTCCAAGGCAAATCAAAAATTTTTGATCACACAAATTCCTCTTCATTCTGTGCCAAGATGTGTGTGAGCCCTTGTCTGTACAGGAACCCCTCAGGAGAAAAGAAGCATCATCTTCACAGATGACTAGATCCAAATGGCACCTTCTGGAACTTCTAGACCAGTGTTCTCATTTTACAGTCGGAGAGCCTGAAGCACGGAGCAGTAGGGAACTCAAAAATCCCAGCCCTCAGATTCTTGGTCTCATACTCTGGGCACAGCTCAAAGTTTCGTTCTTACCTTGGCCATGATTTTTCATTAAGCGACAAGGAAGAGAAACCATGGAAGAAGGATCATTGGCTTGTAAGGGATCAGTATTGATGCTTGAGGGGTCAGGCCGGCTGGGGTAGCAGTTATCTTAAAGGATATTCCTTTGATAGTTGTAATACTGGCAACAGATTTGCTGGGGAAGTAAGGATGAGTGATTCTTATCTATGATAGGGTTGTTGGAGGTTCGTGATGACTGCCTCCTGATAGTTATGTCATGACATATCTGAGGAAGGGAATTGAAAGGTCAGACCCCTCATAAGAGCCATTCTAAGGAAAGACTCAACAAACCAGGTAATCAAAATGAATGAGTAGAGGCTGATTCCCCGAGGCTTTCAGCCTGGTGTTGGGAAAATGGCGGGACTAACAAAGGAAGAGAGGAAAGTTTTGAAGTAGGGTAATGGAGCCTGCCCCCAGGGAAGACAAGCCCTGGGATACTTGAATTTCCACCCCCTACGAATTTCAGAAATTAAAAAGCTAAAGTCAGCTTGGTATCAGCCTGAACATGATTTTCTTTCCCATCCTAGTGAGTTACTTCTCTAAAGACACATTCTTTGTAAGGAGGCTGGGCATTTAAGCAAAAAGACCCTAGCCTGTTACTTATTACCAGCAGACACTGAGGAGCTCACCAGGTTTTCCTAGGGGGCAGGGGCCCTGTACCCTGCTTACCTGTCATAAATAACCCATTTACCTGTAGCTAATTAGCCAGACTTCAGTGTGGAGTCTCAAATTGCTATGCTAATGATGGCCGCCCTCCCCTCCCAAGAAGGGCTGATTTCCCAGCTCAGCATGAGGGATTTCAATAATATCTCTTTCCAATGATATAATTTGATTCCTCCATGGGAGGCTGCTCTGGTCCTAGGTCACTTAGCACTAAATCTCTCGATAGATAGTCTCATTACTTAATCTTTTCAGGCCCCAGACCAGCCCAGGCCTCTTATTTATTTATCTGGGGCCCTGTTTACTTCCCTGTTGTAAATTACTTCTGGCTCCTGGCCGTCTGATCGCTGCGGTGATAGACTAATAGCTCGGAGCTACCACATTTGCCTTGTGTGATGAGGCAAATAATATGCTTAACTTATGGGAGAGAAGTGCACCCTCCATTTATTTCAGTGGGGGAAAATATTACTCAGGGGAAAGGGCCAAATCATTTACCTAATGGCTGCTAGTGGAAGTCGGTGTAATTACTGACAGAATTATGTGAAACAAATTGCCATGTGCATAAATCTAAACTTCCAGTTTCTCCAAGGCAGAGGGAGAATTTCGGTAGCTGGCATGGGTTCTGCCTTTCTGATGAGTGGGTTTCCAAAGGGATGTTGGTAGAAAGAAGATACTGGCCCTCTGATTTGCTTGGCAAAGGGATGGATGCTCTTCCTGAGCTCTGAACTCCTTAAACATCTAAGACTGGAATGGGCAGTCTACAGCCTTCTACCCTGTCCAACCCACTGCCACCTGCTGTAGTAAATAAAGTTTTATTGGCACATAGCCACACCCACTCATTTGCATACTATCTGTGACCCTATCTGTGCTACAGTGGCAGAGTTGCTTGGTTGTGGCAGAGATCATATGGCCCCCAAAGTCAAAAATATTTATAATATGGCTCTTTACAGAATGAGTGCTGATCCTTGTTCTACTAGAAGAACCTTCAACTATTTTATATGGAGATAGATTAATTTGTATGACTCCCCTTAACCTTCCTTCAGACAAGTTCAGTCCCATGACAAGGAAATTTGAAGGGAACTAGAATGGTTACCTTACTCTGTAGGGCTTCTGAAACCATTCTTTGGCTTCTTTCAATGGTTGTGTGGTTTAGTAGGGATCATGAGCCCATTTGACAGAAAAGAAAACTGAGCCTCTGAAAGGGCAAGTGTTTTGTTCAGTGTTCTTCAGTTTTGCCCAGTGTCCTTCAGTTCATACCTTGTCTGTCTGACTCCCACTTTTGTCTCCTTTCAGCTCAGCCTCATTGCTTTTCAAGGTAAAGGTGAGAGCCCTTGGCAGAGGGAGAGGATGTATCTAGGCTTCCCTATTTCAGCAGAAAGGCTGCTCAAAGGCGTCGTGTGAGCAGCCAAGTCACAAGGAACACAAAAGCCAAAGGAGAAGTGAGGGGTCTTGCTTTCTTCAATTGGGGTAGATGGTGGAGCAAACCCTGGATACTGTGTCATGGTAGGAAGCATAGCAGTTGTCTGTCAGGCAGCAACAGGAAAATCCAAGAAGAAGAAGACCTGGGTGATAAAAGCTCATTTCATGGCCATCGTTGCCTGTGCAATGCAGATTGCTGGAGACAGAGCCTGGTCCGTGTGGCTTCCTTATGGGAAAGATGGATGCCACCAGCTATGCTGCAGCCAGGCTGAAAGCTGGCCTTGGCTCTTGCACCCACTGGAAGCAGTTCTCTAAGCTTTGGGGCAGCCTGGAGCCAGGTTCAGATGCCCTGAACTCGTGCAGTGGGTGTGAGAAAGGTGGTGTGTCCACAGGCCTGCTGGCATCACCAGTGTGCCTGCTACACCTGTAGACAGCTTTGGTTGAAAATAAGACCAAAAGCACCTCTTGTAAAATAGCCTTTGGGCTCTGAACCTAGGAAGACAAGAGAGCACATTGAAATGATGGTAAATAACACAACCGTGTAACAGCAGCTACAAGTTGTTCCATGCTTACAAAGCACCAGCCATTCTTCTCAACCCCATAATCTCCATGATCTCATTTAATCTTCACGACCATCCTGTGAGGTGGGTATAACTATTCCGTTTTCTCAAAAAGGAAATGAAGCTCAGAGACAGGAAAAAGTTTGGGTAATGGGTAAAGAGTGCAGCTGAGAACAGAATCTGCCTGACACCCAACCACTCCACAGACCAGGGCTGGGGGGTGGGGAAACCACAGACATAAAGCCAAACTGTCATGGAGTAGCTTTGCCATTTGGGTACATAATTTTGCTTTTCTGAGCCTCGGTATCCAATGTTTGAATGGCTGTGACAGCCAGGGTTACGAAGCAATGAGAGGTAGTAGTATATTTTCAGCCTAAACCTATTGTCTGACTCATAGTAAGAGCTCATCGGGGCCCTCTCCATTTTTTCTCCTCTTCCTGTGCCTGATAAAACACAAATCCAAGCCTTTCCGTCACTACCATCATTGTCCATGATACTCTGCTGAGCTCCTCAGGGAGTGAGAAGCACAGAGCCAGCCCCTCCCTTTAAGGCATTTTCCACCTGAGGTGGACATATGTTTTTCCATGTATAAATGGATATTCATTTATGGACGGTGGCAAGGGCAGAGAACATCCCACCAGACGGGAATGGAGCAAGATGTATTTGTATCACATACACATCAAGGGAAGTTGCATTTTAGAGGAAGACATTTTTCTAATTCATTCATCTTTGCTGGGCTCCTGCTCTGGGAAATAGAAAGCAAGGAGAGTTCTGCAAGTATACAGATGGGACAGGTGAGGGCTGGCTGTCACTTGTCTTTTGATCAAGCTGCAAAGGCTTTTGGTTCAGTCATCTCCCCGCCTGGAACTGGCAAGGTTTGTGATATCCCGATGAGTTGGACTTCAGTAGAGGAACATGATACTCAAAAGAATTACCATTGTTTCTCATTGTACTACATGCTGCACAAGTACTTTCTCTGGCATTTTTCCTTCCAACCCTGTGAGGTGGATATTAGTCTTATGTCCATTTGACTTCAAGGGAAGAGGCTTAAAGAACATATGGTCTGAGTTACAGAGAGATGGAAACAAGACCAGAACCCTTGCCTTCCCAACTCCAGAACTCATTATAGACTACACACCAGGTGATGTCTTCACTCTGAGGAGGAGAGGTAATTTCTTTATGCCCTCTGCCTTTCTTATGACATCCCAGCTGACTCCAAAGAATTTCTAGGAATTATTCCAGGATCTGCCTACAGTTTCTTGAGGTCTGACTACTTCCAGCTTAGAGGGATTGGGCATTTTGGGACTCTCAAGATTACCACTGACAGAAACCTGAAGCAAAGTAAAATAAGGAAAAACAAAGAAGCGCCAGTAATGACAACACAAAGCCATAAGATAGGATTGATGTTAAAGCTCACAAGTCCTAGGCCTGGAGCACCCCCCCGGGGGGGGGGGAGGGGGGCGTGTCCTTTGTGATTCTCTGAATCTCCTATCTGTATCCCTCTACCTGGGAGCACCATTCCCTCAGGTATCACCCTGTGATGAATCCCGGGTAGGTAGGTAACTTATCCTTACAGCTTTGGTCCTTGGAGCAGTCCCTGGGACTATGTGGCCAGAGTCTGGGCCTATGTTCAGCCAGTCTAGGTCACACACCCACCTGGTATTGCTGGAAGGAAACCAGATGGATTTGAGGCTTACAGAGCTGAGAGCAAACATGCCTCAACCAGATGAGGCTGGTAATGCCAAAGGTCACAGTCCCCTTATGTCCAGAGCACTACACCTCTTCAAGCCAATAGCCTTGTCAAGAGTGCCTTGCCATTGTCATTCCTGGTCCTTCGTAAAATAGAGAAAACGCATCTGCATCTCTTTCTAAGACTCACCCAGGGAGCCAAAAACAAACAAACAAAAAAGTACATGTAGTAGGACTGGAGAGACATTAAGGCTGCTGGAGGAGCAGCAAACATTTGAATTTGTGAGCCTGGGGAAATAATGGGAAGGAGGTATGCACTCAGGAAGCCTATGCCTCTTGTTTCCAGAGCTAAGAGACAGCTTCCATGAAGCTTGGCGGGACTTTGTAGAACAGAGAAAACTTGGTGGAAGTCTAGATCTCTCCTCTGCCTCCCTCTCCAGCTTGCATTCCTGCCATGTCCTCACTCGCTACTTTTAATCCTGTCATTTCAAAACGATCTTTTGCAGTTCAAAAATTCACCAGGTTTCACTTTTGTCTGCATCTTTATGCCTTCTTATTCACACTTAGAAGGCTCTACTCACAACCTGTTGTTTGAGTAAATATCACTCTTTAAAACTCAGCTCTCATCTCTCATCCGGGAAGTTCTCCCTGATGACACTGGTTTTTATGTATTAGAAAGACTTCCTCTGGCCCTGTCTTCCTGGGTGAACTATTTATCTGAGCCTCAGCCATATCCACTCTCTTTTTTTTTTTTTTTAATTTAAAGATTTTATTTATTTATTTGACAGACAGAGATCACAAGTAGGCCGAGAGGCAGGCAGAGAGAGAGAGAGAGGAAGGAGGAAGCAGGCTCCCCACTGAGCAGAGAGCCTGATGCAGGGCTCAATCCCCGACCTCGAGATCATGACCCGAGCCCAAGGCAGAGGTTTTAACCCACTGAGTCACCCAGATACCCCCATATCCACTCTTGAGACTGATGCTTTGCCTGCCTTTCTACCAGACTATAAACTACTTGTGAATGGGGAGTTGTGTTTGTATTTTTACAGAGTTTATAACAGAGCTAAAATAGTTTAAAATAGTTTTAATGGAAAAACTAAGTAAGTGATATCTTAGTTCAGGCTGCTATAACAAAATACCTTGCACTTGGTGGCTTAAACAACAGACATTCATTTCTCACAGTTCTGGAGACTGGAAGTTTGAGATCAAGGTGCTAGTATGGTTGGGTATGAATGAGAACTCTTTTCCTAGCTTGCAGATGGCCATCTTTTTGTGGTATCCTTACATGGAAGGCGTTGGGGGAGGGAGAGAAAACCCTCTGCTCTCTTCTTATCAAGGCACTAATCTGAACAGGAAGACCCTACCTTCATGTGGTCATCTAAACCTAGTTACCTCCCAAAGGCCTCACCTCCTAATACCATCCACAGATTAGGACTTCACCATCTGACTTTTCCAGTAACAAATGCTCAGTTTAACAAATAGGAAGTAGTAGCCACAGACCAATGTTGATTTTGTAGAACTCACTACCTCAGACGTATTCAAGGTGGAGGATATGAACATCAGCCTTAAGTGTCTAGATATTCACTTTCCAAATGTGTTCTGTCTTAATAGATTTTCAGAAAAAAAGAAAAAGAAAAAAAAGTATCCTGGTCAGATAAGTTTGGGAAGTGTTCTAAAGGAAATATGGGAGGCTTCTTGATTGCAGGACTTTTCCACACTTTACTTGGCTAAGATGCTGAAGTTCCAGGAGGTGCAAACAAGTGTGCAACTAGTTCCCAAACATTTTTTGACTGTGGGATCTGTGTTCGTGGTGCACTGGGTAGTACTTGAGTCTTATAGTACTGGTATTAAGAAAAGATGTGGTTAGAACTTTTTAAAATTAGGTTAATCCATAGGTGAAAGAGCCATAAGAAGAGCCTGAAAAAAAATACTGAGGGCAGTTCGGTATTTTGTCTGGGAATGCTATGGTGATCAATCCACGTTGGTGATTCTGAGGTGCCTTTTAATTGCCATCTCAGTTTGGCCTTCAAGCACCTTCTCATTGTTGGTTCTGATACAGGGCCAAGTTCTCCCTCCAGGCACTTCCGTCCACTGAGGTCGAGAAGCATTTCAGAGGCTTTCATAACACCCCATGTCTTTCTCAAAGCTTTCCTTGATTTGCTAGAAGAAAGGTGTCAGTTTCCCTCCATGCCATTTGTCTCAAGTTGCTGGTCCTCTCTCTCCCTCTCCAAGCCCACCCCCCCTCAACATTTCCTCTTTGACTCTGTCTTTGGGAAAGTCCTCTAGCCTCAAGGGCAGAGAGTAGCTGTTGACTTCGGAGGCATTCCAGGCGGGTTGTGGGAACCCAGATCCCTACTTGAATCCAATATTCTCACCCCAACCCCACCCAGTTTCCCTCCAGAGGTGGAGCACATTCTTCCCAGCTGAATCCTATGCAGTGGATGTCTGCAAGGACTCAGCAGCTCCCCCAAACAAAGAATATTTATGCATTCACAGGGTGTGCTACATTCCAGCCTAGGGATCTTTCCTGCTCTGCCACTCTGTCCCTCAGGACTGTATTCTGATCGCCCCTCCTGTGGTGAAAATAGCAGTTAAATGGGGCCTCAGAATCGCCAACCTGGACTGATCACCATGGCGCTCCCAGAGGAAGTACTGAATTGTTCTCAGATACTTTTTCTCGTTCCTGAAGCCTCATATCAAGGCACTGCTACACCATCTCAGGGCTGTGGTCACCTCTGGAATCTCCGTGTCAGACACTTGTACAAAGCACAGAAGAAGCACAGAGGAAACCTGCAACACACACTCTTACCTCCCCCTCCCCATCTTCCCACTCATTTGTTTGACCCATTACTTCTCCCGTGCTTTTGTCCATGCCCTTTCTACTGCCTGGGATGCCCTACTTTCTCTTCCAAGGCCCATCCAAGTCTAGAGAAGGTGCCATGTGGCTCTTAAAGAGTGAGGGTTCAGGATACCTGGGTGGCTCAGTCAGTTAAGTGTCTGCCTTCAGCTCAAGTTATGATCCCAGGGTCCTCTGCCTGCTGTTCTCTCTCTCTCTCTCTCTCTAACAAAGAAATAAAATCCTTTTTTAAAAAAGAGTGTGGGTTCTAAGTTAAGAGATCATTGCAACCATTAAATGAGGTATTTTTATCAAGCATTTAGCACCGTGCCTGGTGTTCAGTAAATGTCAGTTGCTTTTATCTCATCCTCAAGCCTCCAACCCTCCCCATTCAGTGAAGACCTTGTGACCGTCTCATGCCACATGGGTCCCGCAAATTTTTCGCTGTGATCCCCAGAACCACCTTGATCAAATTTCTGATGATACTGTTTGCACTGTTTTAACAGACTGCTGTTCATCTTCAGTGTTATTACACAGGGCTGTTTCTTCTCCTACCCATTTGGTTGACAGTCATGTCTGCCGGGGTCCACTACACACACAGGCTAGTTGATTTACTTGTCTGTTTAATTCAGCCACACGATTGGCTAAAATCGAAGACTTGGAAAAATCACCCTTGTTCTCCTTTCATTTAAGGGGTGTGCAAGATGGTGATCCCATGGATGGAATCCTGCCCGTGGATATATTGTTTGGCCTGCGTTTAAAAAAAAAAAAAAAAAAAAAAAGAGCTGACTATATTTAAAAATTGAGCGAATTCATATAAAAATCCAGACTGTTTGTTCCTCCCCCTGCAACAGGAGCCTTGGCAGCTGTAGGGGCCCTGATTCCCATTTGGCTGCAGTCCTTAGAGCCAAGTCTTGGGAGCCCTTTTGAAGAGCATGCTTTCTCCATTTTGCTGAAATTCCCATCACTGTCACTGCCTCACATGGGCCTTGTGCATTTATTTTCATAACCCTTGTAGTCTTTCACATAAGGGTACAAGAGCTTTTTTGTCCCCTAGCAGTGTGGCACAAAAGAGGCAACTGGGGCCCACAAAGCCAGGGCCACTGATCAGGCAGTGATGGTGGAGATCACTGATGGGTAGGGGACTGTCAGGCTGCTTCTTCATTCCCCTAAATGAAGAATAGGTCCCTAACAGGGTTCCTTTTTCCTTTGCTGGATCTGGAAATTGTTGAAGACCCGGCTGGACCTTTCTCTGATGGTTTTCACAGTTCTTTCACTTCTGAGACGGAGGCAGGGTAAACCTCACGATCTCTATCCCATACAGTAGGGTGGCCAGCAAAGTTGAGGTCCTCAGTGCTCTTCTTGGGACTCTGAAAGCCAGTGGAGGGAAGCAACCCAAGCCTTTCAAGTGTGGGTATCTGAGTGATCTGCCACCTGCAATCCAGCAAGACCACATCCCCTTCTTTGGGTGCAGTCAGGGAGGCAAGGAGAGAATCCCACCACGGCATGCCCTCAGGAGTCCTTCACCTGGACACACCATTCTCTGTCCCAGGAAAGACACACTTGAGCTGCCCACCCCACAGTACAGGCCTTCCTCTCGGGAGGAGGGCTGGACTTGGTCTCTGTGGCTCATTGGACCCGGTGCCAGCAGCATCACATGGTCAAAATCAGGTCTTATAGCTCTTCTGCCTAGTCAGGCTTTGCAAACAGGGAGTTTAGAGGAATGGGTAGGTCTGTTTTTAATTAAAGCAGTTACTTCACTTCATCTCAGAGTCCATGGGTCAAGGCCCTGATTTTGTGGTAAAACAGCTCTCTAAAGTTCAGGCCTCTCTGTCTCCAGGTCTTACTTACGTTGTTGCCGGCAAGTGATTTGGGGTGCGCTAATTACTGCCTGAACCCAGCAGCAATTCTCTGTGGTAAGAGAGCCTTCCCTTGCCAGGGATCCTCTCTCTAATTTTCTGCACCGTGAAAACTTCCATTCTCTCTCATTTGACATCTTGAAGTTCCTGGGCTCAGGACCCTTTTACATGGAAAGGTTTGGGAAAAGCAGCTAATTTATTTTCCCAAGTTATGTCATTGAAAGCTGGTTCCATTATTTATTCCAGAAAATTGTGTGTTTTCATACACTGCAGGTGTAGACATACCATAAAATGATAGATTAATCTGGAAGGGTCCTTTGAGATCTTCTCATTTAGGCATGGCGACAGATTACATTTTAAATGCCAACTGATTAGATAAATGGTGCCCAGGGCAATATGTTGAGAAGAATTCTGAGGCCCATCTAAACCCTAGAAGGCACCCAGGGACATATTAGACCTGGTTACCATGGGACCAGTACCTGGAGTGGTAGTACATTCCCTTGGTAGAGGTCCCCCTTGAGAAGGTGCAGACTCCCCATTTTACAAGTGAGGAGCTTGTGCTCACAGACTGGAGGCAACTGGGGTGCTTCTGGGCCTTACAACACCCCAGTGTGAGTTGGAAAAGGAAACACTTCCTGGGCTGACAATGCTGCAAGGTCATGGATTTGGGATGTGTCTTAAATGAATGACTTCTAAAGAAAAGTTCCCACTACCATGGTGGAGGGTGGAGAGGCATAGAGCATTCCGGCAAGGTCTCTGGCCGCTGGCCACATCCCCGGGGTCAAGAAGCTTCTCTCCAGTTTGCCTCCTGTCACCATTTTCTATTGTCCCTCCCGAAGGACACAGGCAGATCAGCCATCAGCCATTAGGAACATGCCTGAGAGTTGAGAGCTTGAAGGGGATTCTGTATAACTGAGTGGTTGAAGACTATGAAATCCAGACAGACCTGGGTTTGAATCCTGACTTCGCCACTTTGGGGTCCTTGCCAAGTTACTTCATTTCCCAGAGATTAAATTTTGTTTTATTTTGTTTTTGAAGTAGTGATACTAACATCTACCTCATTGAGTGGTTGTAAAAATTAAATGAGATGATGCATGTAAAGCTTCTAGCACAGAGTACAGCATTTCAGTCAATACCGTCTTAGTAAACATACACTCATTTTACCCTCTGATGCCATGGAGCACATTTTCCCCCATCAAAATGATCTGAGGTGAAGAATTTACCAAGGTTCTGGGACTCTGCAGTCTTGGAACAATAGAAAAAAAGATGGCAGAATATTTATTATTTTCTAAAGTTACTTTTCAGCAATTAAAAATGATTTGAGACAACAATTTTGGAAATAGTACTAAATTACAGTTTAGCAAGACATATAGCCTACTCTCTTAAAACTGTTTTCATTACCATGAGGTTGTCGAAAGGGGCTGACCCCATGCTCAGAATGAATGACCCAGGAGGATATGAGAAGTTTGGGTTCTGTTGACCTACAGTCCAGGAGAAACGCTTGAAGAGATGAAGAGGTGCTCCCACAGGAAGCTCCCTCATTAATGCCCATCTTCATTACCAGAAACCTCAACAGAATATAAAATCCAGATCCTCACTGTGGGGAAGTTAGGAAGTCCTCTGGTAGTGCTCCAAAGGAGCTGTGTGCTCCCCTTCCCCCAGGTCAAAACACTTTCCAGAGTTCACTCTCGCTCTGTCCCTCCTCATCATCACTCATCTGTTGTTGCTGCAAAAGGATCAGCGAAAAGGGGTGTGAGGACGTGGGCGGGGTGAGCAGAAGGACCAGTGCCTAAGGTCAGCCTACCTGGGCTTGAATCCTTTGCTTCTTACCTCAGACAGATTATTTAATCTCTCAGGGTCTCAGTTTTGTTGTCTTTGAAATGGGTATGATAACAGTACCTAGCTCACAGAATTGCTGTGAGGTTTAAATGAGTTAATGCATGTAAGCACATAGAATAGTACTTGGAACCCAGAAAGCATTCGGTTCATGTTGGGCAATATTATTGTTATTTACACAAGGGTGGGGGAAGGGAGGTGGGAAGATCACTTTGGAGAATCTCCCAGATTCTCCAATCCCAGATTCCCCTAAGAACATACATGGAATTTTCTAGATAGGAAGGTTCATTCTCCTCATTTCTGTCTTTCCTGAGTTTCTGTTACCTGTGATTTCAGTTCTATTACTAAAGTAAACCAGAAACTGGAAAAGATGAGACCTGAAGCATTAGAGAAGGGGGTATTGGCATGAGGGGTGGGGCAGGGGGGTACCTACCAAGCCCCCAGCCCTCTGCTAAGTGCTTACTACTAGATTAGCTTAACCAAAATGTAGGAGGATGTTTTTCTCTATTAGTAAGGAGATGGGTGCCCGGAGAGGTGAACTGACTTGACCAAGATCTCACAGTTCTGGTATAATAGTCTCACCAGACAGACTGACGTGGGTAGCTCTGGGACCCAGGCTGTTTCCGCCACCTCTGCTGCTTCCCTGCTGCTCAAGAAGATCCCATAGTTCTGCCAACAATAATACCGTTATCGTGTACCTTGATGTGTCCGCTGCTAAATGAAGCATGAGTATGAACACACTGAGTGAATCATTCACCAGGCAGCAGTTTTCTCATTAAGAACACGTGTTAGCAAATGAGTCTGTATCTCGGCATCAATGAGTCCTTTGGGGGGGTCACTGGTCTCCATAGAAAAGAAGGCCAGAAACAAAAGCAGTGATCCCAGAAGAAGAGGAGAAGGGGGAAAAAAAAAAAACAAAAGCAAAACTGGTAGTATTAGTGCAGACACTGATCTTAGACAGAAAGGGGAGAAAATATAGTGTGTAGTTTCTGAATTTGAATCCTGGCTTTTATCTTTACTATGGGACTGCTGTCGAGTTCCTCAATCTTCCTGTGCCTCACTTTCTTCATCTGCAAGACAGGCATAATGATGCTGATATCGCTGACCCCATCAGTTTCATTCAGCCAGCAAATGTCTGCTGAGCACCCACACTGGGCTAGACACTCAGGTCCCCTTCTGTTTCAGGTGCTAGGGACACAGCTGGGAGTGAAATACAGCAAATGCCTGTCCCCAGGGGGCTCGTGTTCCAGTTGGGAATGCTCATCATAAACAAGGTTAATATATAAAACAACTGGTATGTTGGATAGTGATACAGGCTAAGAACAATTACACAGAGATGACAGCAGGTGACTAGGGGAATTTTAGGGCCCACTGTATGAAGGTGATGTTTGAGCAGTGACTTGCAGATGGTGAGACAAAGAACTACGTGGATATCTGGGGGAAAAGCACTCTTAAAGAATGCATGCATGGGGTCATGTGGATGCAATAGCACTTAAAACAGTGTCTGATTATAGTATGTGCTCAATAAATATTAGCTACTTTTATATTTATCAGATTAATCATTGAAGTTGCTGCTGCTCCTTCTACTTCCAGCTTTCTAAAAAGTCATGTTCAAGATAGGCAGGAAGGAAGGCTGCAGAAACCTCTTCTGATTCTGTTGGCAGTATACAACGCCACCTCTCTTTCATGTTGGCCTGGGTACAAGTTAAGACTCATCACACATTCAAGGGTCATGATCATGTTTCTTTATGGATGTAGCCTTTTGAAGCTTGTTCATACTTTTGCATAACCTGAATCCCTCGTTCCTTCCAGCAGCCCCATGGGGTAGGTAAGGCAGGTGTCCCCCAGCTGCCCACCTCCCTTAGAAAGGGCAAAGGATCTAGCATTTCCTGAGCAGCTACTCTCAGAGCCAGGTGCTCTGCAAATCCTCCCAGGTCCAAGTCCAGTAGGACATGAGTTATCTATAGCTGTCTATAGAGGTGAGAAAACCAAGTGGGGTTAGGGCTGTGGCTGGCTCAGCAAGGCGTAGCAGTAGTGGCCAGCTGGGGACCTCCTGGCATCCTGTGGTCCAGTGTCTTGTATGGCTCATGTAGTGAGCCTGCCCGCATCTTTGTCGCTATGTGTAACCTTGGAGTGCCACCTCGGGATAGCATGGGAATCCAGGGGACAGGGCCTTGTGGGAGGCTTGCAGTTGAAATGAAGTGGAAAGCAACCCTGGGAGACAGGCATAGATCTGCTAATTCTGATCCTAAGAATGTCAGAGTTAAAAGCAACTGTGGGCCCAGAGAACAATAGCTCCACATACCAGCAGGAAGGGGCATGGTCACTGCCCCCCAACCCAAACAACTGCTCTTTATCCAGCAGAGCCTGGGCCTGGAGGGTTTGGCTGGGTCCAGCCCAGGAAAAGGCTGACTCACAGGGGAGGAGAGAACAGCCCAGAGAGGATGAGAAAATGCAAAAGCCAAGTTTGCCCCCAGTGGCATATACTTTGGGGCTGAGTAATGTGGCAGACAGATCACTCCCTTTACCATCCCACCCAGAATGGAATCACACCCTGAAGCCGCAGAGATGATTTTTACTGAAACAATAAAGCAAAATGGAACCACAGACTCCGCTGCTTCTTCAGGAAAAGATGCTGTGGCCCTGAGCAGCCTCCCCCCTGCCCCGCCCCATCACTGCTTTCTAGAATAGGACCTTTGGAAGTCAACCTTCCTTTAAGGGAATTGAATTAGCCTCATATTTTCCCTCCCATTGACTTATATTTACTGGTCTTGGTGGGGAGTCTGTCGGTGGTATTTAGAGGGCCTTCAAGGGAAATTCTAAAACAATAGGCTAGACTTTCAAATATGTGGTCATGTTGAGATGTCTTGGGTTACTTTACTCTGGCTTGGAAAAGGAATAGCCAAAATAACTTGACTTGCTAAAATCCTTCCAGAACACAAATCACTGGGTGCTGTCAGAGCTCATTGTGAGATGGGCCCATTGCCTCTCTCCCATGATCTGCCAGTTGCGTACTGTCCTCTGTCCCAGAATGGCTCTCTACTGGGCCAACAAGCACCAGTGCTGCCCAGGCTCAGAAGGAACTAACATGGCACAAATCCCAGAAATTTGTCTTGGTAAGTTTTGCAGGAAAACTAGCCTGAAAGTTATGATTGGAAGAGGACACAGGAGTGATCGTGTCACTTCCTTCCATTGTCCTGGAGACTGTTCCTGGACATCTTTATTTCCTGATTTGCCCCGGGCAAAGGTAAACCAAAGTTTCCAGATCTTCTGCCTTTTCTCTGAGCTAATAGCTCATGCTAGCTGTCTCATCACTTCCATGAGGTTTTAGGCCTCCAGAATAGGGAGGAAATAAATGTGAGACAATCACAACTTAAAATTTTTTCAATTTTTTTTCCCAGCCCACAAGTTATATTTTGGATGCTCCATCAGAGAGTATCTAGAGAGAAAGGAAGAGCTAAGGAATATCCTCAGCCCTTTTCCTAAACCTGGTGAATAAACAGGGTGTGGCTGGGACAGCCTGTGTCCAGGTCTAAGATACTCTGAGATCTTGAGTCAGCATTCCCAAGGTGAAAGTCAAGTAAGTCAGACTGCTTTTGGCCTACTAACTGTGAGACTGGCATGCCTTTTAACTCACTCTTTCCTAAGCAATGGTACCATTTTCTTCTTTTCCCTCGTGTCCATCTGCTGAGATTTGCACCCTGCATTGAAATCAAGTTTAAGTCCCCATTCTCTGTAAGCTTTCCTCCCTCGGTGCCATTCCCCCGACCCCCACCTTACCTTTCTGTCATGATTTGGCATGAAACCTAGAGTAGCATGTGGTGACAAATCTTAATGATGGCCCCAGCCATTTAGTAACTAAGCCTGGTACCATGGGCTGGCTACCATATAAGGTGGTTGCCCTGATTTCATTTTATCCTTAGAGCAGCCCCAGGAGTTGGGAAGAGAAGCCAGACCACAATGAGGTCACATGACTTCATTAAAGTCCCAGCTCGTGAGAATGGGACCTCCAACCTCTGAACGCTGATGCTTTTGACTCCCAGTGTGGTCTCTGCTGTTGGATGACTCCGTGCACATGCTTTTTTGGGCTTGATAATCAGAGAATACTCTGCGGGTAGCAAGCTCACATTTCTTTGTGAGCATCTAGCACAGTACTTTGCACCCAGAAGATCTGTGTTTCTGTGTGTTGTTTGAAAGGTGTGTGTTATGCCCACTTTGTATTAGTTACCATGAGACAGGAAGAAAGGGAGCTTTCTCCTCTTGCTGTGAGGGTCAGGTGGTGATTGTACATCTCAACCTCTGGGCATCACCCCCTCCTGAAGAGCTGATTAAAACATTGCTGGACCCACCTCCAGAGTCTCTGAGTCAGTAAGTCTGGATGGGGCTGGGTGCTTTGCATTTCTATCAAGTCCCTACGTGGTCTGGGACCTCACTTTGAGAATCACTGTCATAGGGGAAGTATAACCCAAGTTCTAGTCCCAGCTCTGCCACTTACTGTCTGACCATGGGCGACAACTCTGACAGATCCAGTAACTCTGTCTACAACTCTGAGAGATCCAGTAAAGTTTTCTCCAAAGGGTTTCTCTGATGACCTTATCAAGCTGTTGTGAAAATGAATTGAATATCATATAAATGTATGTAGTATTTCTTTACCAAATGAGGGCACAGCTCTGGCTGTCCTTTATAAATATGAACTCAGGTAATATCTATAATGAGCTTAGGAGGTGGTCTTCTTATTTTCTTCATTGTTCAGAGAGATGACTGATGCCCAGAGGGGTTCTGTGACTTGCCCGAGGTCATCTAGCTAAGTCTGTGGAACTGGGTTAAAACCCAGGCAGGCTGGCTCCAGGGTCCACATGCTCAGTGCCATAAAGTGCACCATACCTGGCCCATTGTTGGCACACATTCTTTCCTGTCTCCAGGCAGGCTAAGAACAGGCCCTCCAAAAGGGGAGAGAGGCTAGTTTTCTAGTTCATAGGCATATTAACCAGAAATGACAAAGAAAAGACAACTATTTTATGACCACAGCTTGAAAATCTCACGCTTGACCTCCCTTCTGATACCAGTATGGTTGGTAGGGAGCGGCTGTTTTCTCTTTAAACTTCTCTGGCACCAAGGTTTATCATTGCTCAGGAGGAGGGTGCTTAAAAGAAGCCTCGTGGGTTGAAGGAGTGTAGGAGGTGGGTTGCGGGTCAGTAATAAAAGCAGAGAGAGGTTTGCAGCTCCCCCACGGAGGGCCTCGGGATTCTGGCCAGCAGGCGGGTGCAGAGGCACAGCCTAAGGAAGGGGCAGTGATGGACAGGGTGGGAGGGGAGCAAATAGTTTCAGCCTGGCCGGGTAGCTGACGCCAAGAGGGCAGGCAGTGGGAGAATTCCAGCTATGTCATGGGAAATGGCTATGGCCAGGGCTCTGATTAGCAGCCGACCACAAATCCTCTGGGACCCAGCCAGGGGTCAGGAGGTGGGGGCACACTGAGATGCCAAATGGCTGCTGGATTTTATTGTCAGAGAAGGCAGTGATTTTGACTGTTATCCCTGGATATGAGTGCTGGCACTGCCAGGAGCCGAGAGCAGTGTGGGGACGTGGGAGTGAGAGCGAAGCTAGAAAAATCCACTTTTCATTCCAGGGAACATAGAGGAAACATCAAGCCATGCTGCTGGGGCTTGGCGCAATCTCAAAGCTTTTTGGCCACCCTCTCTGAAGCGTTTTTGCCCTTTCTTCTTCTCTTGGCAAGGTGAGACATCAAAGACTCTCATTGCCATGGTAGGGACATGAAAGGGGATACTTGACCTAGATGCCTCAAAGTGTAGAAGGTTTGGGACAACTGGGCTTCTGGGAGAACAGATGACTCCAGTGAACCCCTATAGTCTGCTCAGCTCACATGTTGGGCTTGGAGCTGACCAATGAGATGTGGAAAAATCCATTTTCAGAGTAAACAAGCTCAGTGCCCAGCCTATAAATGGGGACCCCTGTGGGAATTGGATCAGGTCACCTGATTCATTCTAGTAGCTTATCTCAAGGCCCAGTACCATGAAGCCTTTATAAATACTTGTTGAATGAATGAGGGGACTGGTTGATCAATTGATTGATTATGCCCAATAGAAACACCACCTGATTGATGTAAACTTTCTCTGGTAACATCATGGTTCTGTGTGACTATGGAAGGAAACCTTTCAGTCAGGCTAGAGGAAGTGAGACAAGCCTGGTTTTTAAAAAGGATTTCACTGGGTTTCACAGTACACTGTTTAGGTTAACAGGTCAGGCCCTACAGTTAGACTTCTCACATTTTCGCTGGGCAGATGAGATGCATGACCCTGGGCAAGCCACTTAACTTCTCTAAGGAGGAGTTTTCTCACCATTATAAAATGAGGAAAATAATATTTTTTCCTTTTCAGTTCATTAAGATAATCTCTCTGAAGGGCTTGGTACAGTGATATACCCACAGTAGCTTTCAGTAAGTATAACTCTTTGGTATTAGTGAGGATTTAGCCACAAAAAAATCCCATAGTAACAGGGTTTAAACAATGCAGAGATTTATTTATCTCTGAACGAAGAATCCTTGAAGAAGTCCAGAGTTGGTGTAACAGCTCTGCTCTAACATGTACTCCAAAAGCCAGGTTGCTCTATCTTTTAGTTCCATTACCCCTATGTTGTACCCTAATAAACTAAGTTGAATGGCAGTCATCACCTACATCTTCTAAGAGATAGAATGGAGGATGACTCAAGAAAAAAGGACGTGTGCCAGTTGCCTTTTAGGGGAACTAGCCAAATAACAATTTTGCTTATATTATATTAGCATATACTTGGATCATGCTTTTAAAAAAACAAACAAAAAACCGTCAGTCTCTATCTTTAAATTGGTGTATTTATACCATTTACATTTAATACCATTTATTGTAATTATTGGCCTGTTAAGTCTGCCATTTTATTTTCTGTCTTCTGTTTGTTCTTTTTTCCTTTTTCCTCTGTCTCCTTTTTCCTGTCTCAGAGTGGGTTACATGAACATTTTATTTGGAATTCCATTTTGAATCATCTATAGTGGTCTTGAATGTCTCCTTTTTATATAGCATAGTGGCTCCTCTAGGTATTACATTATATGTACTCAACTAATCACATTTTATTGGTGTTGACAACTTAGCAGTTTGAGTGAAGTGTAGAAATATTCATAACCTCCATTTATTCCCCTTTACCATCCTTGGTTTATAATAATAATCTTAAATATTTCCTCTATATACACTGAGAAACACACCACATTATAATGTTTACTTCGACTACCAAACATAACTTAGAAAACTTAAAGAAAAAGGGAATAAAGTTACCCATATTTTTAAAATACTATTTATTTATTTATAAATATTTATTTATTTATATAAAGAGCAAAAGCATGAGCGACAGCATGAGGGAGAGAGAGAGCATAAGAAGATGGGGGGATGGAGGGAGAAGCAGACTCCCCACCAAGCAGGAAGCTTAATGTGGAACTCAATCTCAGGACCCTGGGGTCATGACCTGAGGCAAAGGCAGATGCTTAAGCTACTGAGCCACCCAGGCACCAAAGTTACCCATATTTTTACTTTTCTCATTATTCTTTCTCTTTTTTTCTGATTTTTTTCCTTTCTGTTTAGAGAATTTCCTTTAACCCTGCTTTCTTTGTAGGCTATATCTGCTAGTGACAAAGTCTCTTAGTTTTATGTCATCTGAGAATTCATTCTGAAGGATGTTTTTGCTATATAGAATTCTGGTTGACAGTTGTTTTTTTAATATTTGTTTTTGTTTTTATTTTAGCTCTTGAAAAAATTTGTGTCATTTCTTTCTGAACTTCATGGTCTCTGATGAGAAATTTGCTGTTATTTGAATTATTTTTCCCTGGTATGTAAGGTGTTTCTCTTTCACTGCTTTCAAGATTTTTTATTTTGTCTTTAGTTTTCAGAAGTGTGACACATGTGTCTTGGTATGGATTTCTTTTTTATATACCCTGTTTGAGTCTGCTTACCTTTTTGAATCTTTTGGCTTATATCTTTTTCCAAATTTGGGGAGTTTTCAGCCATTATTTCTTCAAGTACTTTTTCAGCCATGTCACCTTCTTTTTCTTCTGGGTTTCCAGTGACATGTTAGATTTTTAAGGCTCTGTCCATTTCTTCTCAGTCTATTTTCTCTCTGTTGTTGAGATTGGGTCATTTCTATTGTTTTATCCTCAAGCTTATCAATTCTTTCCTCTGTCCCTCCATTCTTCTGTGGAACTCATCTGCTGAATTTTTCATTTTGATCAATTTATTTTTCAGTTCTGAAATTTCCATGTGAGTCTCCTTTTATTTTCAGTTTCTTTGCTGAGAATTTCTAGTTTTTCATTTATACCAAGTATGTCCGAGTATATTCTTTGTTGCTCATGGAAGCATTTTTATGATAGCTACTTTAACATCCATGCCAGTATTAGCATTTTTTTATTGTCTTTTCTCATTTAAACTTTGATTTTCCTTGTTTATGGTATGATAGGTGATTTTCAATTAAAACTGAATACTTTGGGTATTATGTAATAAGACTCTGGATCTATTTTAATCTTTTGCTTCTGCTGGCTCCTGACATTGCTCTGGAAGGAGGAGCAATGCCTTATTACTGGCAGGTGGCAGTATGAATCCTCATTTCCCATTTGGGCTCCATCAGTACCTGGAAGAGAGGACTACTTATTATAGCTGAGTAGGAATGGGAATTTCAGATCCCCACTAAATTTTTGTTGATGCTATCTAGCTGGGAAGGCAAGAATACCTTATTACAACTTCTCACATGACCTCACCAACATCACAAGGGTAGAGGGTGGTATCATTGGGCAGTGGTAAAAGTTTTGACCTTCCTTGGGACTCCTCTGATGCCACTCCACTGGTTAGGTGGCTGAGAAGAGCCACTTTGTTACCTACCACCAGGTAAATCTAGAAGACCAGGCTTTCCACATGGTCTCCACTGATACCATGGAGAAGAATTTCATTGCCGCTCAGCAAGGATAACATGCCTTTATCTGATACCATCCAACAAGAGCTTGGGGCTCATGAGCAAGAGTGAGGCTCATGAGAGTAGAAACTTAACTTCCCCACTCAGCCAGTCCTGGAGGAGGTGAGATGACAGATTTTTCTGTAGTGTTTGGCTAGAGTAAAGTGCTGAGTGGCTGGAGGTTTTCTATTTGCTAGGCTGCCTCTTTTCTGCTCCCTAGACTGGGAGAGGAGGCTTTATTTGTCTGTGCCCATTGGCATATTGTAGTTGCTGACTTCACCAGCACCAGATCTGGGATACATGAGGCAGAAAAAATATCCAGAGGATACCACCATCCTATTTCTTGGGTTCCAAGTCCCTAGCCAGACTGCCTTCTTCTCTCCATCTTTTAGAGTCTTCTGATATTTGTTTTATATTACATCCAGGGCTTTAAATTAAACTCAGTGGGAAGAATAAGGAAAAGTATCTCCATCTACTCCAGTTTCCCAGAAGGGGAAGTCCTGTCAAAAGGGCTTTTTAAGTATTTCATCAGATATCTCAGTGGTTCTGACAGAGCAGACCTTTGATGATTTGAACTATGGTTTGTCCATATATAAATCTACCTTTAAATCCCTGTGATTTTTTTTAGTAGATTCTGCTTACTGCCCATCAGAAATGAGATGGAAGATGCTTTCTACTTAACTCTTGAGAGAAGCTGTTCTCAGTGGGAGAAAACAAGGCAAGACAGGGCAAAAAAGGAAAAAGAAGGGGTAGAGATGGGCCTTCCCATCTCCACAGCCTAGAAATTCTCTTCTTGCCGATACCAGAACCAGGCTATTGGAGCAGGAAGACTGGACAGGCTGAGCAGGACATTTGTTATAGTAGCCACTGAGGGGGGAATCAATCAGAGTATCTTCAGTTCGGGTTCTAAGGACTGTTAAATGGGATGTTGCTTGGTGTTTTGTGTGTGTGTGTGTATGTGTGTGCACACACACACGTGTTGTGGATTTCTGCAAGGTATGTGTCTTAGAGGAAACTATGTTTTCAGAGTGTTCCCTTTACCATTATAGTGATTTCTTACTTCATCAGGATGGAATGAGCTAGGATAAGAATTGTTGGTGTTCCCTTTAGCAGTCGGAAGAATGAACTAGGTGGTTTATAGTAAGCTTGACAATTCCTGGAATATTTTAGGAAGCTTCTGTGGACTAGAAATTACAAAGGCCTGTGGTCAAAAACATTGGAGAAATCCATGGTTAAAATAAGTTAGGGGCGCCTGGGTGGCTCAGTGGGTTAAGGCCTCTGCCTTCGGCTCAGGTCGTGATCCCGGGGTCCTGGGATCGGGCCCCACGTCGGGCTCTCTGTTCGATTGGGAGCCTGCTTCCCCCTCTCTCTCTCTGCCTGCTTCTCTGCCTACTTGTGATCTCTGTCTGTCAAATAAATAAATAAAATCTTAAAAAAAAAAATAAGTTAAATACTTTCCTTTATTGCGGGACTTCTGAGAATCTTAAATGGAATGATGTGCATTGTAAAATCTGCAGTGTTTCCCAAATGTACTCAGTCATAACTCCATAGATCCGTAGATCCATTTTGTCATAGGGTAATGATGGATGGTGGTGTCCTAGAGAGAAATCTGCTAGGAAATATGCCGCCATAGACAAGGTTGAGGGTTTTACAATTTTAAAAAGAAGGAGTCATGATGGCCCTTCTAATAACCAAGGTGCACACACAAACTTTCTCCGCACCCATGCCCACTTCTGTTGCTCCAGAAAGGGCAACACCAGTTTGTATCTATCAATTGGGGAACTAGCTACCGATGTCTTAGATCCATGTCTTCCACAAATGCTTATTTAAAGGAAAAGAAAAGTCCCAAGACTTTGCCGTGGTTTTCCCACAGAGAATCAACTCTCCTGAGTTCCATAGGGGTACAGGATCATCCCACTGATGAGAAGACTAAGCTTCATATCTTCCCCCTTCCTTCTTAGTTGCAGCCCTGTATCCACGTTAGAACTGAAAACTCTGCTCATTTAGGGACCATTTGCCTCAATGATTTGGTTTCAACCTAAGACCAAAGGTTTGTACCTTAGCAGCTCGTGGGGCATTGGGGTTTTCAATAAGTTAATTTCACATCCAAATTGTTCATGATGTTGCATTATGTAAACGTGACTCGAGCCAGGAGAAAGGATCTGATTGCTATCAGTTGCAGACACCGAGGTGTTGACAGCGGTTGGAACAGTCTTGCCTTGTCTGAGTAGGAATGCAACCTCGGAAAGCTGACCGCACTGATAGGGAAGACTTGAGTGAATTGTCCTTTTGTCGAGGCAAATACGTGGATGTGCTTTGTAAATTAGTTCTTATCTGACTCACAGACACAGGGTTCAAAGGCTCAAGCACCAGCCGCCAACACTAGGTTACCAAAAACTGCAACCGTGTGTGTATATTGTAGTTAGTTTAACCAGGGTCTTAGTTGAAGCTAGTAGGCTAAAATGTCTTTAACTTTCTCATCCTACTTGATCCTTAGATCTGATCTTTAGATGGCTTCCTCTTTTAATGTTCCTAAGTAAAGCATTCTTTTTGCCTTGAGATAGGCCCCCAAAATGGCTTGGTCTGAGATGGTTTTGAAGGTTTATTTGGAAAAGCCTTAGTGTGCTTATGCATTCAAAAGAAACATTCTAACCAGACACGTTCATTTTCTCTGATTCTCATTCTCAGTTTGCTACAGATTTCATAATAAATTTTAGAATTCCCAAATGTCAACACCACATAATTAGTATAATAACTAATATATATTGTGCCCTTAAAAGGTACCAAGTAGCATGCTCTCCTTTCTATTCATTATCAGATTTAGTTCCCTCAGTGAGGGAACTCTGTGAGGCTGTTTTGACTTTACAGTGAGGAAACTAAGGCACAGAGTGATTGAGGAACCTGTTCATGGTTTCACAGCCAACAAATTCTAGGGCTGGGATTTGAAGCCAATTGTCTAACCCCAGAGACCAGGCATCCTCTTTCAGGACAGGCCTGTGCACGGCCCTGTTCCTGGCATTGAGATGAGACAGACAGGCAGAGACCGGACGTAGAACTCAAGGAATAAGCAGAAGGAACATAGTGTAGGTGATGATAATAGGAAGAACCCAGGAAGGGGAGAATGTGGCCTCAGGTGCTGCCAAGGAGCTGTCAGCATGGGGGGCTACAATTAGGAGTAATGGGAGCAGAACAAAGGATAAAGTCAGGGGGTCTGTGTTACCCAGAGACCTGGCAGGGTTGGCAGCATCAGGGTAGTTTTTCAAGGTCTCCGCTGGGTAGGTAGGGTTCAGAGGCAGGACCCACAAATGAACAAACTCGGGTGCCGCATAGTTCATTTCGATGGGGTCAGGCTACAGGAAAATGTCTGGAACCAATAACCAGAACCAGAGTCCAAAGTGGAGACTGAAGGTAAAATTTGATTGGAAAGGTCAAGGTTTCCAGGAGACCTAAAGCCATGTTGATGATGGAGAGTCCCAACACGGGCAGCAGAGATCCCCAGACCCTCTCTGCCCAAGTGATAATTAGCTCCTAGTGTTGACTCAAGACAACCCCCCCAGGCAGAAGGCAAGCAAGCTCTGCCTGACACACAGCCTGTCCTGGAGCCAAAGAGAAAACCCAGGCCTGGGCGTTTCCAAAAAAAAAAAAAAAAAAAAATGCCAAGTATCTGAATATTGTCTGACAGTCTGTTAGTGAGATAGGAAAACAGCAGGCCTGGGTGTTGCAATACCACCTAGCTGTTCACACGAATAAAACCCTGTCTGCTGCCACAGTTTACAGGGTATAATATTTGTTGAGAGAATGGGAATTCTACAAAGGGACCTGTAAACTGCCCAGTATAATTTCCATTGCTTTGTAAAGTCTGGAAGTTGGAAATGAAGTTTTTGGACTTGGGTCGTTCAGGGAAAGAAAAATCATTGTCTGTGTGCCAAATTCGGGAAACCTACTGTGAGTCAAAGACGGGTTGCAGGCCCTCCTGCCCTCCTCCTGGGCCCAAAAGGAGTGAGCGGCGGGCTGGGGGAACTGGATTTGAGGCAGCTTGTCAGTATTGAGCTGTGAATTCTGAAACCTGGCCCACATCAGCACGAGTGATGTCTTAGCCAGACACACGCCGTAGGAGATACGAACTGGATTGAAATCAGAGCAGGGAAGGCTGTAGGGACCTCAGCGCCTTCCGAAGGTATTTTTAGAATGCTTTTAACCTGAAAAAGGGAAAGTGCTACCCTTCTGGAGACCACGAAGCTGAGAATGGCTTGTAGCTAAACCAGGCTAATACTTCATTTGGGGGCAGCCCCGGGCTGCTCCCCTGGGGTGGGGCGGAGGCGCCGGTTGTTATGCTCTGGGAATGTGACATGCCGGGTTGGCTGTCATCAGAGCCGCCCCACCCCCTCTCTTGAGCCTGAGACTGGGACACCAACAGTGTTAGGGAAGGAAATAATTATTCCTTGTATTTACGAATGTGGTTTACAGAACACATGGACAGATTTTATGCCCGTGACGGCACCCGGTACACAGGCCTCCTGCCCCCCGCTTCTGCTGAGGATCTTGGGGGTCTCACATGTCCACACGGCTCTACGAGAGACCCATCCTGGAGGCCCTCAGTCGCTACACTCGGTACATAAAGCAAAAAAAATGATGGAGAGTCACAGTTACCAGAAAAATAACACAAGTCAGTGCCTGGCCTGCTTGCCGTCCAGCTGGCAGAGCTCGGTTCCTTCAGTAGCCTGCCAGCTGCTGTCGCTGACTTGCGTCTAGAGTCATGTTTTATGAAACAGGGGGAGTTTCTTAATGCTCAGCCTGCTGGGATGCACATACAGGAAAAGCACGTAGAAGCTGAGGCTGTGCATGAGGGCAGGTGTGAGTCCTTGGTCCGCATTCGAGGGGGACACTCGCCTTCCCAGCCGCGTGGTGGCTAACTGACTTTCTCTCTCTTCTTCTCTGTCACAAATGCATGTCATTGAATTGGCCCGATTGAAATGTGCGTGTGCTGGGATTGTACTGTAAGTTGTCGAGCACACGTTGCAGCCAAAGGCGCCTGACCTCAAACCTGTAGCTCTTAGCCCCACGGTCATCTGGCCTCCCTTGGTCCAGTGTTGCCTGGCTCTGGGAACTGTGTCGGCTAACATTTCAGTAATAATAATAATAGCAACAAGTATTGGGATGTCATCTTGCAGTAAGTGTTGTTTATCATCTTTGCTCTTCTGACAACACCTTGAGATAGGTGCTCCATTTTAGATAGGGAAACGAAGACACAGAGAATTTGAGCCAAGTCAGTCAGCTTGTAAAGGGCAGGATTTGAACCCAGACTTAGGCAGCTTCCAAGGCCCTGCTTTTAACCACTTAGCTCTTCTGCCTCTGTCTCACCCTTTTCCTGACCACTGAGCCTTGTGCCCACATACTCTGATAGGAAGGCAAACCTTCTAGATGCCAGGAGGAGCAGGCCTGGGCACCTTACCCTGGGTTCTCTGGCTTGCTCTTGATCGTGGACCTGGAAGTCAATAGCAGATGACACTGTCATCTGACTCAATAGAGTCCCTGAGAAGGATGACACTGATGGCAAGTGGAATCACAGGGGGAGACTGCTGACGAGTCCCTCAAACATGGCCCACTGTACTCTCTAGCGGGAGCACATCCAGGTCCCTGATAGGAGGGTTATCCCTGCACTGGTTTTCCTTCTGCCAAAGCTGTTACTCAGACTAACTTTTAAAGTTAGTGAGTTCTTTGGAGTGCCACAACATGCATTAGAAACCCCTCTGTCTGATGGACAGCTGGAGCTCAGGGAAGTCTCCGAAGTAAAAGGAGGCTTCATTGATCCCAGTGAAGAGGGAGGCAGGGTCCACGGGGCAGAGGGAACATGCCCTCAGTCCACTGGCGGTGCCCTTCATACATGGCCGCCCGCTGCGCTAAGCGAGACAGCCCCAGCCGGGCCAGGAGCCTGGGCTCAGCAGGAGACAGGGGTGATGGCTGTTTCCGTGCCACACATTGATCTCAGTGTCCCTTATGCTGAGCCTCTCTCCCATACTCCCAATCCCAGTTTCGGGCCTGCCACCCAGCTTCCAAGTCCCCAGTGGTGTTCCTGACATTTCTTCCACTGCTCGGAGCCCGCCTGTCCGGAAGTCCAGTGCAAGATGCTTAGCGGTCCACTCTCAAAGGGGAAGGGAAGTTTGAATTTTCCTTTGCCCAGATTGCTAGGAACTCAATTTCAGTAATTGTTTCTAGCACCTGTCATGAGTTCAGATTATCTGCTCCCAAAGCCTTGTTCACCTGTTTCCCTGGCACCCTCTATATCCTCGTGCCTCCATAAGGTGAAGGGGTACCAGAGTGGCCACTCCACCCAAACTCTTACATCCCTTACAGGGGTGTGTGTGTGTGTGAAGTGGGATGGGAAGTTGTCCCTTGTTCCCAGCCTGGGACTGAGACCATTTTCCCTTCCTTATTTAGACCTTTGTTTAGAACCAAGTGTCATCTGCTTGTCCCGGAGAACCTGCACAGCCTCACGGCTTTATCTTTATCTTACTTTATATTTAACCTCATTAGCCATTTGCGGGCCTTGCCTGGGCCCCATCATAACGGCAGACACACAGGACAAGGGGCCCTGATGTTTATCTCTGCTGTGGAGTGTCTGGTATAGTAATTAACTTTGAGGTCTTGAATACAACAGGATATGGAAGGAAAAATCAGAAAAGCCCTCGCTAATTTGCAGAAGGCTTTATAAACCAGAAACCAATTATTTGTTTGTTGCTTGTATAAGGAATATTTACAGTATCCAGTTGCACATCAAAATATGATGGGGAGGAAGCTGATTTGGCATGCAGCTGCCAGGGCTGGAACCCTTCCCACCGGCTGCATGGTCCTGGGCGCACCTTTTTCTCCTGCAGAGCCTCCATTTCTTTATGTGTAAAGCAGGCACGACAAGAGGAGGGCCATAAAGATGCTTGGCACTGTCCCTAGCATGCAGGGGTGTCGACAAAGGTAGGAACTCCCATCCAGCTTGCTGCAGCCCTACCTGCCACTCCCCACCCCGCCGCCGCCCTGTGCCCAGCTGTACGCAGCATGCCTACAGTTCCAATTCCTGCTGGTGCAGGGCCATCTAACAGTGATTTTTCCTGACCAGGGAATGAAGACTCTTTTGGAATTTAACCATCCAGGGAGTACCCCCAGACCTTCTTAGTAGGCGACATCATCGCAAAACCATATTTTAAAAATCATTCCACATTACTCACATGCTTGATCCCTCAGTTGTGCAATATCTGGTAATTGGTCCCTCTTTGCTTTCACAGGCACAAGAGAAAGATGTTTATTTGGTGTGGGGGGGCGGGGGTGGCACGCAGGTGGCACGCCTTGGTTTGAGGAAGCTCCCAGGGTCTTCATTCTGCGGATTTGTGCTGATAGCCACTAGAGGGTGCCCCAGGGGTCTCCGGGGTCTGGGTCTCCTGCTGATAGGCTGGAGAGTCAAGTCAGTAATTACAGACGCCTCAGAGGAAAGAGCCAGACTGCAGTGCAGATGACGGGAACAAAATTTTGGAGCTGGAATTAATAAAAGATTCTTACCACATGACCAAAAAACGCCCATGTTGTATTCCTTTGTGAGGTTAGGCTATATCTTTTTCTAACAAGACCATTTACAGTGATTTTACCCCCAATCACTGAGTACAAAATGCCTTTCTATAAGCAATCGAATAAAATCTGTTAGTATCATTTCCTCTTAATTAGTCATGTAATTAGTGTGTGATTAGAATTTCCCAGGTTGTGTTTCTTCTGTTTTAGGAGGCGAGGTGGCTGAAAGCCACCGATTTCAGAGTTAGAGAGCTCTGGCTCAAAATCCCAGCTTCCTCCATTACCAGCTATGTAGACTTTGAGGTCATGTAACCTTTCTGAGCCTCAGTTTTCTCCTCCATAAAATAGGACTGGTGAAAGGCATCTGGCTGGCTCTGTTGGGAGAGCGTATGACTCTTGATCTTCGGGTCATGAATTCGAGCCCCACACTGGGTATAGAAATTACTTTAAAAAATTGAAATAAAATAGAACTGAGGGTACTCCTTTAAAGGATTTCTGTGGATAGTAGATAGATAGTGAATATAATGTTTTGGATATAGTAGCTTTTTAATACATGACAGATATTATGATTATTTGATTATTTTCAATGCCAGTGTTAGTCACAAACATCCCTGATCTGCCCTGGAGAGCAACTTAGTGACTTTTAGGATATGATGAAGTATTTCAGTTCTCCTGCTGTCACAGTTTAAATTTGATCCATCCTGTTTCCTTGTTAAACATTTTTAGTTAAGACTATTTAAGAAATAAGCATTTTGTATAGCACACTAGTGCCATATCACAATTAGTGACAATTTTTATACAACACCTAACAGGAGGGCAGGAACTATTTATGCAAGATGACAACAACCACTGAACAATGTGCAAAGAAAATATTGTGCCTTCCTGGCCATTCCTAACATTTCAAGTCAAGGTGTTGCATTTAATTAATCTCCAGAAGGTTTAATCTCAGACTTATTAAGAGCATGATTTTGTGAAGGCAAACAAACAGCCCTGCTAACGGCACCAAACATGTTTATTCCAAATAGTTAATTAGATTGTGTCAGTTCCTGCCCTGGAGCTTTCAGGCTATTCTGTTTTTCTAGCCATGTGGACATTCCGTCATCATTCATGTTTATTTCCTCTCTGGCCTTTTAAAGAGAGAAGCCGAGAGGCAGCGGCAGCCCAAGCGTGCGAGTAGCTGGAGCATTCTGCAAAGTGAAATTCGTTAAATACAAGCCCAGCGCTGGCTGTCGGGGCTGCCTTCAGTATTCAGAACTCAGTGGGCTTTTCCAGCAACATCAGAACATCCCTGAACCATTCTGACCCTGAACATAAGCAGCCATGGTGACTAAGGCTTGGAAGTCTCTGGAAGTCCCCAGAGCTTGAAGCTGTGTGGATATAGGAGCTTAGACAGGAATCTGGGTGCGAGAACGTATAGCTGTTGGCTTCCAAAACTGCCAACCCATGTCTCTGTTTCTCTCTGATTTGCAAAAACAGGATATATCAGCTTGGGATTTTTCTCTAAAAAGTAAGGGGGGCTTCCTTTGTCCTCGGGGGTGCAGGGCACCAGCCCCTTGCAAGACAGGGGAGCACATGGAGGCAGAGGGAAAGGCAAACAGCTCTCCTCACCTGGGCTGGTGTGTGTGGTGAGTCAGCAACAAGGAGGTTCCAGGTCTTAGACATCCAAGGCCCAGAGACGTGAAACTTGGGGCAGGCTAGACCAGACGCACACCGCTAAGAAGCAGGAGGCTCCAGTCTGTCCGTACTCCCAGTCTGGCACCTCCAAAGCAGTTCCAAAGAAAGGTGTAAAGAAACAGACACAGACCAGTCCGCAGGTAGACACATACCTGCCAGTCACACCTGCGCATGAGCATCTGACATGGTTCCAGGCTCAAGGAGCTGGAGTCCTGTGTGGTAGAGTAACAACCAAGATTAATGAGCCGAGCACTAGGGGAAGTCAGGTCATTGCCTGCATTAATTCCGAATGCCTCGTTATGGTAGGTATAATCATTATCTTCATTTAACAGTCTAGGAAACTAAGGCACAAAGAAGCTAAGCGACTTGCCTGAGGTCACACAACTTATGAGGGGCAGCTCAAGGATTCTGTTGCATAAAAAGATAATATAATGGGGTTATGAGTTCAAATAGGTGTGTATACCAGCTTGGCGAATTTATGTACCAAGCAAAGCCTGAAAAAGCTCTCGGTCATAGACGTTTCAAGGAGGAAGGGGTCTCTATGAGCTGGGGTTGGCAAAGGTGTCATAAGACCTGGGGAAGGGGCTGCCCGTTGTGTTTGGAAGAACTTACAAACATGGAGAAAAGCTGGGAGAACATCCCAGTCAGAGAAGGTTTTGCAGGTGGCCGTGGAGGCAGGAGGCGCTGGGGTGGTCCGAGCAGGTGGCAGAGGAGAGTATGTGAAGGGCAGGAGGATGGCTGGCACAGCTGGCCCATAGAGGGCCTTGAACTTGAAGCCATTGTCATCAAACCAGAACCAGGGAAAATGAGGTGATTAAAGCCCCACAGCTGGCAGAGTCCTGGTTGGGGGAGGGGGTGGGAGGACTGGGCTCCATCGGGGCAGTCAGCTTCCTTGCCTGAAAGACAGAAACGACTGTCAGTTAGCGGGATCATGCACTAAGCCCTGCATCCTTGCTGTTTGACAACAGCACCAGCCTGTGCCGGAGAGGGAATCCATTCTGTGGTTAGGAGCAAGTAGCCTGGGTTTGTGCTCCGGTTCTGCCACTTAGCTATGGGTCCGTGAAAGAGTGACTCAGTTTCCTTGTGCTCCTGTCTCCTCTGTGCTATAAAATGGAGTGACGCATTCCTGGTGGGATTATTGTCATTGAATTAAAGTGCCGGACACCTCGTGGGTCCTCGATATGTGTTAGCAATTATCGTTTCCTTTGGTGGTGCCGCTGGTGTGGTTGTCATTGTCGTCTTCAGCTTTGAGACATGAGCATCGTTCCAGAGCCCAGAGAATGGCAGGAGCAGACTAAGAGTATGTAGTTTACCCTTCTCCCTGGTTCTCAACCCTGTGAGGTCATTAGCTCTGCTAAAGGGTCACAGGGAGCCCAGCCAGTGTGGCCTGGCCCCTTGACTATGATGCCCTTCTTTGTGGCTTCCTTACTACAAGGCTATGAACCTAGGTGTGTGTCTTTATAAGCAGAGAGCCTCACCAGGGGGAGGTCCACCGGCTCTGCCTGCAGCCCTGGGCTCCTCGGGCATCTGCACATTTGTACCTTCTGAGCTGCGTTGTTGGGGGAGAAGCCGACATGCAGTGCAGCGGTTTTCCAAGGAAAGCTTCTTGTTCTCAGTGGACCTAGCAGGCATCAAGCAGGCATAAATTGTATTTCCTTTCTAGTCCAGGAGACAGGAAGCTCCAAAGGGGACCCCAGTTCACTCTGAAGGACGGATTTCTTCAGAGCCTGGAAGTTCCAGTTGGGTCTAAGGAAGTGTCACGCAGCCTTGGAAAATATTTACAACCACATTGACGGTGTCTCCCAAGCCAGGCTCCTGACGATACGCCTCAAACACATGTGTGTTTCTCCTGCCTCACAAGGTTCGCTGCCCTTAATTGCTACCCTGCTTCATTAAGGGGCAATTAATTTTGCGGCTGGGTTTTAAAAGGCGGTGATTATAAGGCGAGGACAAAAAGCCCATGGTTAGACATAATCAGCTGGATGTAAGAGGTGTTCCCTGGCCGATTAAAGAAGGAGGGAGAGAAGGAGCTTATGTCCCAGGCAGGCAACATTTTTCTTTTGGGCTTCTCTCTTCTCAGTTCACAACAAGCCCATCATTTTGAGGGCATGAGACTTATTCTCTTCTAGGTCTTCAATTTGGGCATTTAGGCCAGTGGACCTTCTCCTGCCATAAAAGTTGACGAGAAGGTCTGGACCCACGTCAGTGGCCCAAAGCCCTGATCAGTAGGCTTGGCTTTCCGAAGAGACCAGACTCCTTTCCAGGATTTTTCCATGTTAGGGGTACTTGTATCTCTGTGTCATCCTGGATCACATCCATTTCTTCATTCGTCATTTGTCAGACATTTGTTGAGAGCATTCTAGACACCGTGCTTTACTCTTGGGATGAAATGGTGAGCACAGCAAGTGCGTTCCATGCCTTGGGAGTTTATCAACAGACGGGCCCGCTGGATGTTCATGAAATGATAACCAGATTCATCATTCGAAGCAGTGAAACGTGCCGTGCAAGAAAGGGAGGCTGTGGGAGCAGAAACCGGAGAATCAGAGTCGTTCTGGAGGATGACCTCAAGAAAGGGACTCTGAGCTGAGAGCAGGAGTAGAACTCAGTTAGCCAGGTCGTGTGGGAGGGAAAGGTACAAGGGCCCCGAGACAGGAGTGAGGGTGACACTTTGAAAGAAGAGTGGACCACAGCACAGAGGTGGGGTTGAGTGTCACTGGATAAAGGGAAGAAGCTGGGTAGCTTCATGGACCAGTTTTCCTATCCATGAAATAAAGATGGTATTCCCTTCTCTGTCTACACCATAGAGCACTTGTGAGGGAAAAGGAATAGAATAGCTATGGGAGGTGTTATTTGTGCAAGAGTATTTAGTGAACTCTTACCGGGCACTAGTCTGTTCCTTTGAAGCAGGTAGAGAGTCAAGACTGGAATCACAGGCTGAGGCTTAATGACACTATTTAATGTGAGCCATGTGAGATAATAGGGCCTTCTGCTTTGGCTTTTCTATATTGTTACCCCATTTTTTACCATGGACCCATGTAATCCTGCCTGTTGTGAGCCCTCTCAGCTCAACCCCGCTCTCTCTCTTTCTGGCTCTCTCTCTCTCTCACAGACACACACACACACACACACACACACACACACATGTGCATTGATTGTTTATGCAAACAAAATTGAAATCACACTGCAGCAAGGTCGTCTGAGAGTTGGTGTGGGGGCCTGGGCTCTGGTGTCCCTGGGTTTATATCCCAATGGCTCTCCTAATCACTAGCCTTATGATCTTGAAAAGGTACTTAACGTTAAGCCTCAGTTTCTACATCCACAAAATGAAGGTGAGAACATCTATTTCTCTGGTGGTGTTTGAATTAGATGCAGCAATCATGGACAGCCCCTAGCAAACTACAAGCCCTCAACAAATAGTAATCATAGTGATAACATTATTAGCACTGAATGGCCTATTAAAACGCCTAACAACTAGTGTGTGTGCAATGAAAGATACAGTTACCAAAAGTAGGGTTAATAAGGATTCTTTAGGAAAAGAGCAGGGACAGGGCTTACACAAAAACTAGCACCTGCTGGTTATTAGGACTCATCCTCTTTTCCTCTCTGTTTCTTTTTGCATCTCAGTTTCCTTCTCCCTGGAGCAAATTGGCTTTTTCTTTTTTTTTAAAGATTTTATTTTTTTTAGAGCAGCTTCAGTCTTATAGCAAGATTGAGAGGCAAGTACAGAAATTTCCCGTTAACCCCTGCCCCTAAACAGGCCCAGCCTCCCCCATGATCAACCTCCCTCACCAGAGGGGGATGTTTGTTACAACCGATGTATCTATACTGATACACCCTGATCACCCAGAGCCCCCTGGTTTACGTTAGAATTCACTCCTGGTACGTTCTATGGGTTTGGAGAAATGTATAGTGAGATGCATACCTTTCCTCCCTCCTGGTTTTGTGGTTGCCACAAAAGTTGAAGGTGGACCTCTGTTTGCTCTTAGAAGGAAGGGGCACTTTAGGATCTCTGTAGTATCATCGAGCATTTTCACTGTGGATTGGTTTTCTTCATGTAGCAAGAAAGGTGGTCATCTTCTTCCATCAGGTAACCCACCTGAAAAGGGCTGTCTTCGTCCAACTCCAATGTGAACAGTCCCCCCATGTGGGCTGTCATTGGCTCTGCTTAGCATAGGTGCCTCACACTTGGACCAGTTAGCATGGCCTCTGGGATCCGAGCTGGGCAATTGGCAGCCCCCAGCCACATGGTTGGGTTGGGGAGATGGGTATTAGGGAGTGGGAGCCAGGTGTTCCAGAGAAGGTGGGGGAGTTGAGCGGAGACAGACCCTGATGAGGGCCCATGTCCAGAGCGTATCATAGGTTCAACCTGCTGGTTCTCTTGCCCTGGCCAGTCCCATCATGTGGGCCAAGAGGACAAGGGTGCCACAGTTTGACTTGGGACCTAGACATTCCACGAGTCCCAGGTTATAGTCAGTCTCACAGCTCATGAACTGCTTTACCATTCCTCTCTTGCTCTGGGCTGAATCCAGTGGGCAGTGACCCAATGCCCAAGTGATTTGTGGGCCTGAAGGAGGAGGGGAGAAGCTGATTATGGAGTCAGCAATTACTCTGCCCAAGCCCATGCCTGGCAGGGCCTTATCTTTATTTATAGCTGGCTGAGCCTCCCAGAGCCCAGGTTTTGCCCTTGAGTGACTAGTGCACTGCAGTTTTAGTTCATAAAACACTGTTTGTTTATAATCCTTAACGGATTCTGTTTTATTAAAAGAGAAGGCTCCATCCAGAGTATAAATAAAGTTAACTGGTTAAGTTTTAGTTTATATCCACAGTGAATATGCAGTGGGTGGGCACTCACCACAGAATTATGCACACTCAGGAGCTAACTTTATTAATTTTTTGTAAAGGTCTCTGTGGCCTAGACAAAACCTTTTCCAAAGGCAGGGGAGGTTGAGCATGGAGGACTTTAAGATCCTAAAATCTGCTTTGTGGCAGTGGATTTCTTTTTTTCTTTTTTTCTTTTTCATTGTTCAGTATCTTTTTGTTTTGTGTTTGTGTATTTGACAATAGAGCAGGCAGTGTGCCTTCTCATCCAGTTCTGTGATTGGGGGTTGGGATTAGGGTGGACTTAGATCTAGTTCTGTTTGAGTGTGCATGAGTATGTGTGTGTGTGTGTGTGTGTGTGTGTGTGTGTGTGAGAGAGATAGAGAGGGGGGGGAGGGAGAGGGGGACAGGAAGAGAGAGGGGGAGCACATCTCAAGGAATAGTAGAGGCTTCTTGGAGCAGATGGCGTTGAGCTGAATCTTGAAGAATGGATCAGATTCTGACCAAAAAGCAGAAAGAAAGGGGAAAAAACATAGTGAAATCCATAGTAAAGGGAAGAAGTTGAGGTTGTTTATGATATTGCATGAGAATCAATTTGTCAGGGGCATGAAGATGACACAAGGGAGACCAGATTCCAGGAGAGTGTCTCCTGCTGGAGGGTGGTGGCCGGTTCAGAAGGGTTTTTATACTTGACTTAGAGGGTAGTGGGAAGCACTGAGTTTCTGAGTGGGGGAGGAGCATGGTTGGACTTAAACTTTGGCTTGTGTGATTCTTCCGACTGGTACCATCCCTTAGCCAGCATCTTCCCCAAATCTGGAAAGAGCAGCCCTGTGTTGCTCTCCGGAGTGCCCCTCACCCTCACCTTGCTTCCCTTCCTCCTGTTTTGGGGTTGCTCCAATTCCAGAAGTGGGCCTCTGCGTGAAGTTTTGCTCTTAGAAGGAAGGAGGGGGGGAACTTGAGGGCCTCTTCGAATTGAGTATCTCTGAATTTCTTACCCAAGACCTACTAGTGCTTTAAGTTTCTAAGTAAACTTTGGCCCCTGGTGGATAGAGCAGTTCTTGCGGGCCTTCCTGCAGCAGCCTTGCTAGAGGGAAAAGAAGCCCAGATGTGAAGATGGAGTTTGTAAAGGCAGTAAAGCTCCAGGGGATTGGAGAGGTAGCCTGCCTACATCCTTCCTCCCTCCCTCTTTTGTTTCTCCCTTCCAAAAAAAAATACATTTATTAAGCGCCTACTGTGTACTTACCATTCTGCATAGAGTGCTCCATTTCCTCCTTGGAGGGACCTAGAAGGATTCCTTGAGAAAGAAAGAAAACAGCCTCAAGCATCATCATTATCCTCATACATTTAGGAAGGCATAGCAAGTAATGGGCATATTTATTGAGACTCTCCCCTGGTATCCATGATGGACATCATAACCCAATCACAAAACACCATCTCCTAGAGCCCAGAAGATGCCTCAGAACCATTCCTGACACAATGCTCCAGACAGCAATTTTCAGTTAGTAAATTTAGATGGGCTTCTAGGTTTGCTCCTGCATGTCTGACATCCTCACTAAACACCTCTGGGGCATGCCCGATTCCTTCACACAAGTCTTCCTGCCATGCCTAGAGGCCCATGTACAGCCCATTTCACTTGTCCCTGCCTTTTGCCCATCTTTCCATCCACCCAACCCTTTCTATAGACACAATGGCCTCTCCTAGAGACTGGCCATTGATACTTGCCAGTCAGGAGGCAAGTGTTGTTTTTAGGAGTTAATGCTGCAGAAGACATAAGCCCCGGTCCTCTTCTGGGCTGCCTACTTACTCCTTGGGACCCTGAGCAAATTAGGTCACCTCCGTGGGTCCTGGTTTCCTCATCATTAAAGAGAGAGCTTGGGTAAAGGGATGTCTTGCATCCCGTCCAGCTCTGGCATTTTCTGATCTAATGAATGAAAATATTTCCCTTGAAATCTAAGAAATTAAGTTCCAGTCTTTTCTTTAGTGATAGAGAAAATAATAAGGGAAAGAGAACAATGGGTTTCTGGTTTTTATTACTGTATATACGCCACATATCTACATATAAATAAGATCTCTGTCATCCATGACTGAGCCAGACTCAGTGCCGTGTCTCTGCTTAGACTTCTGGCATCTTTATCACATCTCTTAAGCTCCTTGTCCCCTAGATCCCTGTTCCTGGCCTAATCACACATCTCTGAAGCCCACAGAAGAAAGTGATAGGAGTTCCTGGAGCTCTTCATGGACAGACATGGCTGTATCCCATCATGGGGGGTGGGAGGTCTTAGCATCCCCTGGACCCTTGCCCCTGAGCCAGGCCTGGTTCAAGAGCCTTGCAGATTCCTCCACCAGGAAGGAGAGCCTGTTTCTGGCTCCGACAAGGGGCATGGGGAGGTGGCAGGGGGCCAACATCCCCCTCCCTGCTGAGGCATGCTCGCTGCCCTCACAGTGTTTGAGCTGCGGTTAATATATCAATATTTGCTCGGGAGGGTATTTGGCACAGAGCAGGGCCCTGGGACGCCGGCAGATAGATTGCCTCCTCTTGTCGCATTCTTTGTTTTTTGGCAGGGATGGAGGGGTTCCTAGCTGCTGACAAGAAGGCATGGAAAAGGAGCCCCTACTTTCCTCATGAATACTTGCATTTCACAATTTGACGCTGGATGATGTTGTCAGGGCTTCGAGTTGTCCCCATCACTCACTGTCTCCCCGTGCCTTGTACTCACTCTGCTTCTGCTGAAATTCTGTTCCTGAAACTCACAGTCGTTTCAGCCACTGACTGAAAGCCCCCCAAGATCAGGCTAGTACTAGGGAGTGGGGAGCCTAGCAGAGGTGAGCATGGACCAGAATCACTCCGGCTGGGACGAGTCCTGCTCTCGCTGCCTAGACATACACCCTGGGCAAGCTCCCTCTTCTCTCGTGGTCTCAGATCTCCCTCTGGGAAGTGGCAGGGAGGATGACAGAAGAGCTGTAAAGGATTAAATAATGTCACATATGCAAAGCAGTTAGCAAAACACCCCGTGCATAGTAAGTGCTTGATAAAGGCTGGATCTTGTTAATCATGTTTTACTCCTTCCATAAATACCTGGTGATTCTTGGATACTTTTGCCTGTCCTAAGTTTCTGGAGGACATGGACAGAAGCCTTCATTTCTTCTCTAGTTCTTCTTCCCTCCCTACAACTTTGGGGCTTTAATCTAAATCTCTCGAAGGTGGGTGCCCTCATTGCCATGGGAAGTAGCACCCATGGAGAAGCCAGGAGCGCCAAGGAGAAAACTTGTCCCTGGACTTGGGATAGGTCTTGCTAGTGAGAGATGAGAGGAGAAACCTTCTGTGATCTCTTTAGGGAGCAGGTTAAAAGAGGCCCCAGGCCTCCTGGAAGAGCTGGGACAGCAGGGCTAGATGTAGGCAGCCTTTCTCAGCAGTGATCAGTATAAGAAACCTACTTATTGTCCTGCAAGCTGTTGCTTGCAGATGATTAGTACAAAAATCAGAACAGTTTCCCCTCTATCAATGGTAGAGGACCATTTCCATTCTGAAATAGAAGTCGCAGGTCAGGGATCACGTCATAGCCGGGGTACCCAGCATTTGACACAGCCCTGGGTATGCCCATGCACCTGCATCCTGCATAAGGGCATTAGCACCACAGGGGGGCAGGGGAAGACAAGACCTGCAGTGCTGTAGGACAAGACTCAGTCCCACGGGTCAGGACAGAGCAGCTCCATTCAGGGAACTTAGTATGTGCTTAGGCTCCGACATGATAAGCATTTTAGGTGCACGATCTCGTTTAGTCTTTTCTGCAGTTCTCAAAGGCAGGTGTTTGTGTCTCAGCTCATGCTCTCCAGGAGCGGAGCCTGAGCCAGGGATACTTGGACAAGTGAGTTGTTGAGAAAACGTGGGAAGCAGGATCGGATGGGGAAGGAAGCCAACAAAGATGTGGCTGCAGGACAAATCCAGTCTCTGCCTGACCCCGCAGAGAGCACTGGCATGTATGTAGCATCACAGATCTGTTGTCACTGGAGGCAAGGCAACTGGGCTTCTGTTCTCTCCTGTCAATCAGTCCCTGGTGAAAGGTCACACCTCCCAGGAGAGCAAGTGGCGGAACTTCCTATGCATTTCTGAAGTCACTCCCATATTCTGAGGGCAACTTTAACCTATTAGTAGCAAACCCCAGGTAGGGGATGGGTGTATCAACCTAGAAAAAGGGATCTGGGTGTGGCACCAAGAGCATTTACTCCCATGGGGAGGCCTCTTTTCCATATCCATAAACTGAGGTCTAGAGTGTTTATGTAAGCGGTCCATGGCTGTGTGGAGTCAGGAGTCAAACCCAGGCATCTACCTCCAAGCCTTTGGCCTTGCTGACTTGTACTCCCCCAGTGTCCCAACTAAGGGCTAGGTAGGAATTAGTAAACCAGAGATAGCTAAGGCAAGTGCTCGGGAGGCCTGGAGCTAAGGTTAAGGTCATGAAGGAAGCCCAAGCGGCAAGACAAGGCTTTAGGCTTCTGTAGTGTGACCAACTCATCCTGCTTTGCCCAGGACTTCCCCAATTTTGACACTGAAAACCCTGCATTCAGGGAAGCCCTCAGTCCTGCCCAAATCGGGCTTGGCAGTCAGCCTCACTTTCTGGATGGGAGCATCGTCAGGATGCTAGAGTCTGTGTTTATGGTGCTGGATGTAGGTTAAAGGTGAGGCAGGTTAAAGGTAATTAGAACTGTCATTCCCCTTGGCTCTTAAGTCACAGCCTCATCTGCTAGAGGCTGTTTGGGGGGACATGGATAAGGGGGGAAAAGCCAGGAAAACCCCGTGGCAGGAGGTTATCCTGGCCAGGAGCTGAGCAGAGAGGGTGGTCTGAGATCCAGGGTGGGCTAACGAGAGGAGAGACTTGGATGGCTCAGAGAAGGGGAGGGGAGTGAGTTACCAGCCCCCTGAGGCCTCCTCGGGGAGCTTGCCAGAAATAGATACCCTTCTCCTGCCTCCCGCTTTGAAGCAGGCTGTTTGCTCTGTGTGTGTGTGTGTGTGTGTGAGAGAGAGAGAGAGAGAGGTAGGGAGAGAGAAAGAGAGAAGGGGTGATGTACATTTGAATTAATCTAATGAGTAAATGTCCCATTAAGTTCCTACCCCATCCATAGGGCTGGGCAAAGTGAAATCGGCCCGTGTGCTTTTGAAAGTCCCTATCACCTGCCTCCGAGTAATCTGCACACCCCACAAGAAAAGCTGTCAGAAAGCCAGGGGCCATGTAACTCGTGAATAATCCTGTCCTTTGGTGAAGTTTCCTGGGGAAGAGTCAGAGACGGTGGTTAGGACCTAAGGCCCAGAAGCCTCAAAACAAAGTGGGTCCTGGGTCCCTAAGGTTGAACCCTCGCCTAGAATGGCTGAGCACACACACACATAGATATAACACACATACATATTCATGTGTGTGTGTGTGTGTACACACACACACAATCTCCTTGTAGCCAGATAAACACTGGCCCATCCTCCAGATGGGAAAGCTGAACCCAGGTCCATACCTGTTTTTGGGAGTTGAAAGGAAGGTCTGGGGTCACCAAGTTTAACCTCTAAGGTGGTGCAGTTGCACTGTTGACACATGGCCCAGTGTGACCCCACGACCCGGCTGCTATTTCCTAATGCCTTCGGAATGCAGGTGCTTGCTTGATTTTCCAGGAGCTGAGGAGTGAGCAGGAGTGAGGAGTGAGTACCGCCCCCCCACTCCGGGGGCAGGTGGTGGAGGTGTGTGGAAGGCAGTGGCAGGGACATGGGGACGTGGGGACGTGGTGGCATGGGCTTGGAGAGATGCTAAGAAAACGGCAAACCAGTACAAGAGGCGATGCCCACCGGCTCCCTTTCATCTGGAGTCTTTAGGTTCAGCACGGATGTTTCCATCTTGTGTTTCCTGCTGCTTTTCCTGATGGGCCCTCTTCGGTGTTACCTCCCGAGAAGTCTGCGGCTCTGGAGAAGGACTCTGGGGAAGCGGCCTCTCCTCCCGACGCTGGCCTCTGCCTGTTGTGTCCAGCCTGGCTCCTCCCTACAGAGTAGCAATGTTGAGACGGACTTTATTTCTAGTTCTGTGTGGCATTCTGACCCATCTTGTGTGTTTAGGAGACTGTCCAGGAAGGAGCTGGATTGAGAAAGTGACATGTCTTTTCCTGCTTGGGGCACAGAAGATCTTTTTGTTAAGTCAAGGTGGTAAAGGCAGAACTGACTGGAACGCGCTTTCCCAGGGACCAATTCTGAAGTCTCTTGCTTCCTTCACAGTTAGAGAGACCTTCCCAGCCTGCCCCGGTAGCAAAGGGGAAGTGGGGTAAGAGACCCACGAAGGCTAAGACTGGGAGCCAGCGTAGGGGTCTTGGACCCTGTGTAGTCTAGTCCTTTTATAGCATCCCACAGTTGTAAAACTTGGTGAGGTGTTTTGTCTGTGGCCCACAGGAAGAGACATGGATCCTTTCCATCACAATCCAGTGAAGAAAGGCATGCACACAGATGCCGAAAGAAGGGTCTCCTGAAACAGTACTTACCCTTTTGGTTTCACTGGCAGTGAAAGCATTGTTTCCGTGTGCCTGGTAGTCCCTTGCTGTCTCACGCTTTGAGAGCATTAGCCTTTGACAACCGCTGAACCGGTCTCATGAATCCAGAAGGAGAAACCATCCACAGGTGGAGAGAGTCCTGATCCGGTCTGCACTCTCACTTTGTGGAGGAGAGAAGAGGCGCAGGGTGAGGGAAAGGACACCCAGGGCTGCACAGAATCCGATAGGCTTACTAGCCAGGAATGGCCATAGGCAGAATATAGTGGTGAGAAAACAGGGGTAGCTCTGCCCTCCAGATGCTGAGAGTCTCTTGAGGCTTGCTGACACTGATCGAATGAAAGAACAAGCTGACATATAAAATTATAGTACAAGATGTGATCATTGCTACAGGGGGAGCAAGTCGGGAGCCTGAATAGAGACCAGCCGGGGTCAGGGAGAGGCGGGGACTCCTTTTTATAGGGTGGTCAGAAAGCTCTCTCTGGGGCTACCAAAGTTAAGTCAAGTCCCATGGAAGAGAGCCAGGCTGTTACAGAGGGGTGGGAGCCGGTGGGAGCCGGTGGGAGCCGGAGGAGGAGCAGAGGATGGTTTTATGCAAGGGGAGTGGGAAGTATGAAGACCTTGGGTCCAAGAAGAATTGAACATGAACTGAAGGAAAGCCAGTGCGGCTGGAGCACAGTGACAGAACACAGACTCCACATGGTCAGGAGGAGGCTCAGAACACTTCTGGCCTCTGGACCTTACTCTAAGGTCAGTGGGAGCACTGAAAGATCTTAAATCAAGTATGTGACATGTCTGACGTATGGCTTTAAAATGCTCCCTTGGCTGCTCTGTGGAGAAAAGATCCGATGGGGCAAGTGTGGAAAGAAGGAGATCAGTTGGCTCCTGTCTGCATCGTCTCCAGGGGGAGGCCAGCGGATCTGCCTTTGCAATGGCCCAGAGCTATGCACACTTAGAAAGACCGCGCTATTAATGAAACATTGGCATCTCAGGAAATGATAAAACAGGCTGCTACGTGTAAAAATTAAGTAACTCAATTTGTTTTAACAGCTTGTGCTCTAGTACAGCAATTCGTTTGGCATATACACGGACCCCATCTGAACAGTAATTATGGCATGCTAATTATTTTACTGCATTGTGTACATCTGACATTTAATTACGGGCGAGTATGCGAGAGCGGATTCTCTTCCTCCCTCCACCTGCCTGACAGGTAGTTTTGTTTCCCTCCTTCCCACCTACGTCGTCTTTATGCCAACTTGTCATCTGCGACGAAATCGTGTTTCCATGACAGCTTTGCTCAGCCGTGTTGCCTGCAACTTGCAGACAATCACCAAAATAAACAGTTGACACAGATGTCATTCTCATCCTCCCATTCTGCCTCTCCCTGCCCCATCCCCCCCCCTTGATCTAGCTCCTACTATAAAGATGTTAATTTTTTTTTCTTCCACTTTGAGAAAGGAAAGCGATCCCTGTCAACCTTGAGCATCCTTTGAGACATTGGCGTGTTTCTCAGTGGCTTCTCTCGTGACCTCTGCCCTTCTCCATGGAGACCGCTGGCAAGCTGACTCCCATGGCCCTGTGCATAGATGACGCAGCTCAGCACAGCTCTGGGTGGTAGACAGACAGGCTCCAGTCTTTGCATTCACAGGGAGGCGACAAAGGTGGGCTCATCACTCAAGAAGCTGGACCAAGGCTGCAGCATGCCCATCAGAGGGGGCCATTGACAGACACCATGAAGCCATGTCAAGCTTGGTGCTGACCTGCCTGCAGAGATGGGCCTGGGGGCTGGGAGGCTGGGGAATGGCATGAGGAAGGACAGAAAGCTCCTGCCTATGAGCAGAAATGCCAGACCCTGCTGGGTTAAGGGCAGGAGAAGGGGGAGTGGGGGGGAGAGGCAGATCAGCATCTCCTGCTGGTTGTGTCCTCTTGGCTGGTGTGTCTGTAATGGCCTCTCCACAAAGAGGAAATGCTGTCTATGTCTCTCTGCTGGTGGGAGGCAGTTGAAATGGGGGGGTGGGGGGAATTATGAGAACAGAACAAGAAAGAAGAAATGGCTTGAAAATGAAAGCTACCAGAACACCATAAGGCATCTTGAAAAAAATGAGCCTTGCTACAGGATTCCAAATCTCAACATGTAGCAAATGCAAATTAAAATACACACACAGTCTTGTTATGGGTAAAAATAAGTGTCCTAAGGGTTGAGAGATCACAGAGTCTTCCCAAGGCCTGAGGAGGAGCCATTCTTTCCTCCTTGTGTTCATTATATTTCCTTGTATACTTGGGGTTAGCTAAGAAATGTAGTGTACCTTAGGGAAATAAGGAGAGTAGACATAAAGACCTTCAGCTTGGTACAGAATGTGCTCTTTGAGAAGTACTGGTTCCTGCTGAGTTCAAGCAATCTTAGATTTGGATCTTTCCAGCTTGCATTTTGCTATTTCAGACCTAAAGCTGCAAACCCTCTGGCCAGGAATTTGCATAACTCAACACTCCTTGTAAGTGCCAGGTAAACCTCTGCTGGTTCACAAGATGATTTTTGGTGGCACACGGACGTCTGTGTGTGTGTGTATTTTAATAGTTAGGTATTCATTTTAATGTGCATTAAAATATATATAACCAGCACATCAAACCCATGTTTTAATGGATATAATAAAGTTTCTTGTATAAATACAGATTTGGCATGCTTTCTTTTTCCTCTCTGCCAGGCCTTTTCTCACTTTACAAACTTGCTCAAAATTTGCTCCTTTTAGGCATCCTGTCCTCAGTAAATCCACCTGGCTCAGGCCAGCCCTTGGTCCTTGCTCCACTTCTTTCCCCTGCTTGGCTTTCTCTTCCTCTCTCCTCTTCCTCCTCTCTGTGGTTCTCCGCAGACATCCCAGAGAGCCTAATGTGTGCTGGGCATGTAGGGGGCAAATCAAACAGGTATGTGTTTAGCTGCAGGAACAGAGAAGTCACGCCATGGCTTAAAGAAGTAGTGGTTTTGAATCCTGCAGAAGAAAGAGCAGAGCTGGTGCAGTTGTTCCAGAAGGCCATCAAAGTCTTCCTGGGCCTCCAGGCTTCCCACGTGACCTTTGTGTGTGCAAGAAGGCTGCCACACAGCACTTATGCCTGTGTAGTGCCCTTTTCCCTCTGGACTAGAAAGCTCAACCCTTCGCTCACATCTCATAGGAGGCACTGTTTCATATGGGTGTCCCTACTGCAAGGGGAGTGGGCAGAGATTGTGTTTTTTATCTGCAGTCTCAGTGGTAGAGGAAGGCAGAGGAGAACAAGGTTATGGATGCCTTAGGGATTGCTGAGCCACGGCCAGCCAATAGAGAGAATAGGACTGGGCTCTGGCCTTATGGTCTCCCAAGTTGAAAAAGTCTGATGAAAAGTTGCCTTATAATCTTTTAAGTCAGAAATTTGTAGAATTGAAAAGGAATTTAGGGATCATTTGGACCTTATCCATATTTTAAGAGATGAAGTCAGAGATAAAGGGGCTTAGTTTTGGCTAAGCAGGTCAAGAACCCTTCTCGGCAGATCCTGCTAATCCAGTGGTTCTCGTCGGGAGCGAGCCTCAGAATCAAGAACAGGGCATGTTAAAATACCTATTGCTGGGCCCTACCCCCAGAGTTCAGAATGTAGGAGGTCTGGGGTCAAACCTGAGAATTTGCATTTTTTAAGTTTTTTTTTAATATTTTATTTATTTGACAGACACAGATCACAAGTAGGCAGAGAGGCAGGCAGAGAGAGGTGGGGGGGGGGGCAGCAGGCTCCCTGCTGAGCAGAGCCCTGATACAGGGCTCCATCCCAAAACCCTGAGATCATGACCGGAGCTGAAGGCAAAGGCTTAACCCACTGAGGCACCCAGGTGTCCTGCATTTTTTAAAGTTTTATTAAGTTCCCAGGTAGTGTTGATGCAGGAACCCCCCTTTGAGAATCATTGTGCCAGCCAATTGCAAGCCTCCAGTTACAACCAGTGCTCCCACAGCAGGTTTTCCTAAATTATGCTATTTTAATTTGTGCTTTTGTATGTGTTCTTTAGCAACTAAATGATACAGTAGCAGATAATCAATGTGGTTAGCGGGCCAACTAACCTCCGTCTTGGAATTGTCAGTGGTCATGTTGTTTGGAAGCCAGAGTCTTTCTGCTTGCATGAGCAGGCCATGCCCCAAAAGGGTTGAAGAGTGGTCCATTCTCGGTCACTCCACTCTTGCCCCAAGATAACCACTCCCACACATCTAATGAACTTTTCTGGTCCATGTTGCTTGATATTTTTCACTATGTAAATAAATATCTAGAAACCGTTTATGGCAACCTTTTATGTATTTTCAGACATTTTGCATAAACGGTGTCCTATGTACTGTTCCATAACTTACATATTGTATTCAATGTTATGTCGAGCTCTGGTCATAGTGAAATATCTCAATGTAGTTTATTTATTTTAACTGCTTGATAGCATTCCATTTTCATATGCTGTGTTTCAAATGATTTTCAATAGGGTTGGTAAGGTTTTAATATTGCTCTTAATAGCAATAATAAATTTAAGTGGGATGCCATTTTGAAATTTTTTCATATATTCACTCACATACGCAACATTTGTCAGGAAGCTAATCTGTGCCAGGCACTGTTCTAGGCACAGGGACTATTGCAGGGAATGAGCTCCCTTCCTCCCTCATGATGCTTACTTTGTAGGATACTTGTAGCAAGTCTGTCCCACCGGTGCTCCTATTCAGGTGAGAAAACTAAAGTTTTCTGACTTTAAGTAGTTCACTCAGGTTCTCATTGAAAAGAGCAGGGAGTTTTGAATTAAATCTTTTCTCTCTAATTCCAACATTCTTCTAACCTTTCACCAAGATTTCTGGTGAACCTAAAAACAATTACCATTCTTCATCTTAACTCTCTTTGGGCCTTGATTCCTTTTTCAATAAGCTGTTAATTTGGAAATATTACTAGATTTATTGAAAAGTCACAGAGAATGCCCATTTTTCTTCATTATTATTATTATTATTATTATTTTTATTTTTATTTTTTTTACACCAGACTTGAACTCATGACCCTGAGATCAAGACCTGGGCTGAAATCAAGAGTCAGATACTTAACCAACTGAGCCACTTAGGCCCCCATGGTTTCCCCCATGGTATTAGCGTCTTATATCACTTTGATCCATCTGCCAAAACTATGAAACTGACATTTGCTTATTACTCTTAATTAAACTTCAGACTTTGTTTGGATGTCACCAGTTTTTCCATTAATGTCCTCCCTGTCTCAGGATCCTGTCCAGGGCACCACAAGGTATTTAGTCTTTATTGTCTCCCCAGTAGCCACGGGTCTCTTACAACTTCTCAGTCTTTCCTTATTTTTTGTCACCTTGCTCATCAGTGTACTGAGTCATTGATTTAGTGGAGTTCATTCCAGTGTCCAAATGAGGCAATATCAAGAGTTGAGAGAGTTGTTAAGCACCTCACCTGAGAATGAGTTAGGTTAGTCCTGGCAGGAAAGGGATGTTGCCATTTCAGCACATCGCATCTTTTTGACACTGCAAGCCTGATGCTCTCTTGGTGCAAGGATGCAGGGACACAGTGGAGTGACACGGTGTCTGGAGGTTACAGGGGCCAGATACTTGCTGGCTGTGGCAAATAGCAGGTTTCAGTGGCTTACCAAGAGATTTTAACCTCCCGCCCCTCGAGCCCTGTTCCAAGTGTCACATAAACACAATGTAACACTACTCCATCTCCCCCAGCTCTGCCTTTTTTTTTTTTTTTAAATATATGTACCTCTCAAAAGTCAATCTTTACTCCAGATAAAAAGGCCTTCTTTAGTCACAAAGGGATGAGAGTGAGCTTCTACTGCCTGGGTTCTCTGATGCTCTCAACAGAAGGAATTTAATAATTAAATTTTACAAACCTACTGTCCATGTTGACAGCAACATGGAGGGCGCAGAGAACTATTAAAAACAATATCCAGATTGTTGATTGAAAGATGGAAGAACCCAGAAAGGGTCAATTTTTAGAGCCTAAATAGCCAACTGCTTTCTTAGAAGGGCAGTGTTCGGGACACATTCTGTTTTAAATTTATATATGTAAGTATGTATATTAACTTTATTTTGTCTTAAATTTATTTTACATTTGTATATGTATATGTGTATTTGAGTTTGTATATATATACATATATGTATATAATTTGTTTATTTGTACCCCATTATAAAGTGAATGGTCGCTGAAAAATTTTTAGAAATTTCTCAGAAAATAGAATCCAAAAATGGTTTTCTGTGATCCACTTCCCAAAAGACCATTACTGTTGATATTTTGCTTCTTTTCATCCATTCATTTATGCTTTTGTTTTCAGAATATATTATGTAACATACTTGAAAAAAAAATTTCTTATGATATCATCATAAGCAATTTACTTATTTCTTTTAAGGAACTATCAAATAAATACATAACAGTTTCTTATTTAAATAACCTTTAATTTACTTAATCATTCTATGGTATAGTTGGTTAATTTTGATCCTGAGAGAAATATTTTGAAAGTAGAGCTCTCCCTTCCTTATATCTTTGGTTATTTCCATCAAATAGAGTTCCAGAAGTGGGACTGGTTGGTCAGATTATAAACATTTGTAAACGTATAAATGTTTGGGAGTAAAAGGCCAACCCGTCTTACTAGAGCTCTGCTGAAGCCAAGTAACTGTGCTACATTTTCTAACTTTGTTCTGCGTCATCGCTTGCTCTCTAGAGCTAAACAAACTTTGAACTGACCACAACAACGAAGGTTCTAATTCATTCAGTCGGTCACTCAGGCATCAGTTTTGGTGTCAGGCTGCCAACAGATGCTGAGGATAAGATTCTAGCCAAAACCAAAGCTCCTGCTCTTGTGTCCAATATAGCATCTGGCTCAGGAAGACCATGATTTGGTTGAGAAGAGAGTTAGATGAACGCTTTGGTGAGCATCTCTTTTCATCAGAGGCTTGAAGCTCACTAGCTACCTCCAGTTCTGTTTGCCCAGTTGAGGTGTTCTGACTTCAGAGAAAGTTGGCTGCCCCATTTTCAATTCGAGGGGCCTTTGATTTGAGCCCAGGAGTCAAAACTGAAAGAATTTTGTCTATGGTGGGAAAACCATTTTGGTTGCAAGGCTGATGCTGGGGCCTTGCTGCTGCTGCTGCCTCCTTTTAACAATGGAAAGACACTCAGATTTCTCACTACAATGGAAAGTGCAGTTTATGGGGTTTTTCCAACTGTTTTGCAGGCAGTACCTATTTTACTGTTCTCTGTACTGGAGAGTAAAGTCCCTGGTTTTATGGCTCTTCAGATCTTCCTCATTGGTCCTCTTAACCTCCTGCAAAGAGTTTTCATTTGACTTTTTCCTTTTTGCTAATTTGCTTGGGTATGAGAGGTGCCATCTTGAAATGACTACCCAAAAGGATTGGAGGAACAAATGTCTGCCTCTTGGCAGCCTGTGACCAAAGTCTATAGGAATAACTCTCAGACATGCTGTCTGATGATGAGGCCATGGTCAGTTGTCTGGGGAACATTTTGTCTAAATCACTTAAATCGTTGAAGTCAGTGCAGACTTTTCATTGTAATTATGTGGATCATGAAGTCCTGATGACTCCCAGTGGATGTCAGTAAAGAGTGACTAATGGATCATGGGGTCATTTGGTTCAGTTGGGGAGAGAAATCTGGGCAACTAAGGACAGTGCTTGAGGCGGTCCCCATCTGTGGCCAACCTCTTGCAGTGTTGTCTCCCTGTGTCATTTAGGAACTCTGACTCATCAGGGCCTGCCTCCCCAGCCTCATTATAAGAAAGCTTCAGACACACAGGCAGGTTTGTGCCTCTCCAGCTTGGCCCCATACCCTCTGATGCCTCAAGTGGTCGATAGCACTATATCAAGGGAGCAGAGCTTATGTCTATGAGCAAAGTTGCCATGGAGCACTTGTGAAAGGTAGTGCCCAGTGTCAGCCATGATGTCATTTGAAAGTCATCATCCCAGGCTGTGCTCTTCATGATGTCACTGCTAAAGTCCCTTGGCTCTGAATCACAGTTTCTCTTATGCTAGCTTTTTTCATTAGTCATTAGTAAAAAAAGAAAGAGGCCATGAGGATATTTTACCTTTACCTCAAAATACTTCTAAATATTTTACCTTCAGCAACATCATGGTGTTCCCTGGATGAGGTCTCGCGTCTCTCTTTCTCTCTCTCTCCTATTTCTCTTCCTCTCTGTCTCTCCCATTCTCTTATCTCTTTCATTTTTTTCTATATACATTTGCTTTTTAATTGGTCAGAGTACCTGTCACTTCAGAACATAAATAGGATATCCAAAGTTGATGATTTTTAAAATAAAAAATCTCAAATGAAAATGTATCACAGGCATGGGAAGACATTACTACAGGGTATTTTGAGGTCAAAGGGTGTGTCATCAGAGAGCTGGAATCCAGCTAAGTCAGTCCTCCTAGGTCTGTGGGGCCCCTTTCCTCTGTAAGTTCCAATGCAAACATGTTGTCGTGAGATGAGCTAAAAAGCAAGTTAACTCAAACGAAGTCCCTGAGGAGTGTGAATTCTGGGACACCACTTGGTGCTGTCCCAACAGCCAACCTAGAAGCATATTTCATCTCTTGGCAAGCTGGTTTCATCGCTACCTGAGGAAAGATAAAGTACTTTGCTCAGGAAACATAAGCCCTTGTTCCCAGACCTCCTGCCTCTCAAGCTGATGGACAGGTGTGGAAGGAATGCATTTGTCGGCAGGAATTAGTTGGTGCCCAGGCACAAATGGAAGTCATGTTCTTATCCCTCCTCTCTCAGCTTTGGGGAAAAAAAACTGTGGTGGAGGGGGATGCTATGCGGGGAGAGGGGTGCAGAACAAGCTGTCTCAGTTTCAGCCAGCTGTCACTTGTCAGCGGATTCCAACAATGGCTTCTCGCTCAGTGAACGTCGAAGCCAGGAATGTGCCTAATAATGGGGGCAGGGTGACCAGTGAGAGAGGCAAGGTAGACCTTCACTGCAAGTCAGGAGCAAGCTCCCGGGACTTAGCTTACCCTAGATATATTCTCGCCAAGAAGGGTTTTTCCTAACCCTGCACTGTTAATCAGTCATGGCTCTATCCCAACTGCGAGACTTGGTGTTCCCTTTGCTTCTGTTTCCAAACAGATGGCTTTCCATGGCAAGCAGGTGGTTAAGACAGGAATTTAGAGACCTAGTTAACCTGAAGTACCAACCACAGGCTTGCCCAAATACATTACAGTTCAAGAGGATGCTGCATTGCTGGTGCAGTGATGCTAGAGATAGGTCTTAGCTCCTGTGCAAGGATGTGCCGGATATAATAGGTGAAAGCCAAAGACCACAAAACAGTACGTATAATACATTTACATTACCATACTAGTATGCTCTGATCTCTCTTTTTTTAATGTATCTTTGCAAAAAAGAAATAAAAAGAGTGGAAAGCAGTACACCAAAGATTTGAATAGTCATTATTTCTCAAGGAGGTATTTTTTTTCTGGTGGTTATTTTTCCTTTGAGATTTTTCTGTTTGCCAAACTTTTTTTTCCCTTAATGGTTTATGATCATTCTCATTCTAGCAAGCTCTGCCTATGTCCATAGTCCATATCCATCCATACTTTTCTCCAGGGTTGCTCTGCAGGGGGGTAGGCAGTCATTGGACCAGCACTGGCTTAGAAGCAGTGAGTGGGGTCTGAAATCCGTCTCTTGATCTAGTTGCCAAACTATTCCTGGACTATGTCTTCCTAGATAAAAGGGAACATTTTTTTCTAATTTATCTCAGCAGAAGGGATGCCTTTTTCTAATTCATGTAGTAACAATGTAGTAACACTGGATTTCTTGCTGCAGGCCTGTGTGCGTGCATGAGTGCGTGTGTGTGTGTGTGTACACGCACACGTGCGTGTGTTCATGTTGATCACTTTTGGCCATTCTATTTGATGACCTTATTGTATTTATCAAGGGTAATTACTCCCCACTCTAAATGTGGCAGGAGATTTAATACTCTGATTGAGAGTTTGGAAATGGGTTTCTGGAGGGGTAAGTAAAGTTGAAGAGTCATTCAAGAGACCATTTTCAAAAGGGCCTAACTACCACTCTTTTATGAGCTGAAGTATGTATTTCCTAGGAATCAGAATAGGTTGTGGGAAGAGCAAGAATGTGTGACTTCGAAATGTCAGTAATAGACATAGACCAATAAAAGTACCAGGTAACCTCCTGGTGCCACGAGGATGCAGGCAGACTTCGTTGTTTTAGGAGATAGTGATGGTGTCACCAGCCCTGTAAAATCAAGGGACACCGTGACCATGTGGCTATACCGGGGGGTGGAAGATGATCAAATTCTTTCAACATCTTTCCGATATATATCTCTTTGTATAGTCACAACTTTGTGATGTTGAGGAAACTGGGCTAGCTTAACAGAGAGAACATACAGTTACCATGAGATATCCAGCCAGTATGAAATAATGGCACCCAATGGCTCCCAGAGTGCCAGAGAAAAGTGCGATGAGCCGCTAGGACTCTGGGTACCAGGGCCCAGGGCTTTGATGCACATGCGGAAGGCAGGCTTACTCCAGAAATAGTATCTCTGACCCCAGAGACTGGGGAGGCCTTGTTTTAATTTCAGGGTTGGAATAATGACAGTTTTATGAACAACCAAATAGTTATTCTGGGTTCTTCTCTTGAGAGTGTGGTTTGAGACCTTGGCTTGTGTAGTCTAAGTGTGTAATAACGTCTGATTGTGCTCTCAATGATCTTGTGACAGTCTCCGCTTTGATTTCTATTTTGGAACCCCCTCCTAACTGGGAGCACCTAAACATAGGCCCTTGTGGGGCGGAACTTAGAAGCAGCCTTATCTCCGGGCATTCTGGGGCCAAACTGGTCAACTCCCCACTCTCAGTGAAAAGAAACAAAAAGTCACCGCACTCATTTTGGGGAGGATAAAAGGAACTACCATTTGGTAGCAGAGGGATTCCTCCAGGGTGGCTTTTGAGCAGATCTAGAATTCTCCAAGAAATCACTAGAATTGGGGTGTTCAGTAACATGGGGTAGAGGAAAATGCACAGAAGCGGAATGACAGCAACTCCTGGGTAACCTCAGGTGCATCATTGTACTTGATGTTACTATCTCCAGTTCATAGCCAGAGAAAAAGCTTTAAAACTTGAAAGGAGTGTTGATTGTTTTTCCTTCTCTTTGCAGAATAAATGCCTCCAATTTTTACTGACAGTAGGGTCTTCAAAATGTTAATGAAGAGATTGTGTTCCCCTAATAGAATGGCCTCCCAGAGTAAACGCAGGGCCGCAAGGACTATCAAGAGGAGTGATCCCTTGATCCATGGTTGGCTATGAAAACGAAGCCCTGTGAGTTCGAACATCAACAGTATAGGACAGCCTTGGTATCAGTCAGTGGCTGGGGTAGACAGGACATCAGGGGTCATGGAAGAGTCTCCCTGTGAAAGAATCAGGTATTGGAGGCCCAATAGACCCAAGTCCATGGTTGGGGCGGGGGGTGTTTGGCATTACTGTGGTTGATGAATCTAAAGCTATACAAAGTATGCCACTTCAGAACTTAGATTTGCTCTTGCTCTCTCTTGAGTGTAATTAGGTGAGATTACTCAGTTTCAGTGCTCACCCAAAATGTATAGGCAGTTAAAGTCCCAAAATAATTCTGAGCCTTTGGGTTCAGAGATAAGGCCCTGGACCACAGACCCTGGGGTTTCCCACAAAAAGGGGCAGTTAAGAATGGCCGTGCCGAAGAGTCCTCGAGAACACAGATTTGGAGTTTGGCATCTGGATTGCAATCCTGGCCTCAGTAATTAGTAGCTATGTTAATATTTGTCTACCTTTAACCTCTTTGTTGCTAAATGGTGGTGGGGGATAGAATATAATATTTCTCTATAATAAGTACTTGTGAGAAGTAAGAGATCTCATGGTAGATTCCCAAGGAATGGAAGCTAGGATTATAAGAGAGGATCCGATATCAATTCTGAGACAAAAACACTAGGATCATTGCTAACCCATGTTAAAATTATAAGCTTATACCACTTCATTCCTCTCACCTATTTCTAAAATAGGTCTTGAGGGTGTAATATACAGCATTGGGAATATAGTCAATAATATTGTAATAACTTTGTATGGTAACTATACTCATTATGGAGATCATTTTGTAATGTATAAAAATATCAAATTAGTTTGATGTCCACCTGAAACTAATAGGATATTCTATGCCAATTATACTTCAATTTATATAAAACCCACATACTATGAGCCAACCCAGCAGCAATAAAACAGGGAAAAGGGGTCTTAGCTCATGGCTAGGATGTGGATGTTGGGTCAGAGGCAGGTAAATCAAGACTGTGGTAAATAAAAATAAATAAATAAATATAAAACAAAAACAGTGAGAAGCTAAGTAGAACTGGATGCAGCAATGAGGGTGGACACAGAGCAGGTGAGTGTGCAAGGTAGCAGAAGTCTTGGACCACATGCTATATTAGTATCTTACTGCTACTATGGTAAGTACTATACTTTAGTACCATAAAAAAACACACACATGTATTATCCTACAGTTCTGGAAGTCAGATATCTGCAATGGATTTCACTGGGCTGAAATAAAATGGTGGCACGGCCACACTCCCTCTGGAGGCTCTAGGGAAGAATCCATCTCCTTGTCTTTTATAGACTCTAGAGGCCACCTGCATTCCTTGGCTCATGGGTCCCTCCTTCATTGTTTCAAAGCAGCAGCAGCACAGCATTTAAATCTCACTGTCTTTTTCTATCATCACATCACCTTCTCTCTTCTCTGGGGCTCGGGGTGGAACTGCGATGGATGGCACTGACAGAAATCACTCTCCCCTCCCCCGCTTTTTTTTTAAGATTTACTGATTTATTTATTTGAAAGAGAGAGAGAGAGAATGAGAGTAGGGGGAGGGATAGCAGGTGAGGGAGAGAGGGAATGCTCATGCAGGCTCTGTGCTGAACATGGAGCCCAACATGGGGCTCGAACTCAGGACCCTGAGATCATGACCTGAGCCAAAATCAAGAGTCAAATACTTAAACAACTGAGCCAACCAGGTGCCCCAGAAATCACTTCTCATTCAAAGGATTTCTCCAAAGCATCTGTTTCCAGAGTGACTCTATGAGGAACATGGGGAAGGCTAGAAAATTAGGTCCCTGTTGCTTCTCCATCTTATGTCTTGTACCATCACCCCCAAACCAGGCACTCTGACATTATATCTGTGATCAACTATATTTTTTGAAAGATCAAATTAGGTCTAATTTTAGATGGAAAGAAGGGTAGAACTTTCTTTACATTTCTACTTAAGAAAAGATATCCTTCTTGGTTCTATTCTGCCCATGCAGTAGAGTTTTTAATAGTCAGATCCAATGCAGAATTTGGAAGCTGATGAGTGGTACAGAGACAAAGAGCTTTTTGATCAAAGGGCTTTTATTGGCCTCCCATCAGTTAGCTGATTTTTTTTTCTTTCTTTAAATAATATGACAAATGAGCATTCTGATAAGGTTGTGTTTGGTATGGTTTCATGAGTTGACATAATCAAAAGCCATTTCCACTTGGCAGTTCACAAGAAAACCACCCAAGGCAGATGAACAAGGAAATTACTTAATTAGCAACTCAGGTGAGCACTGACTCTTGAGGAAGTGGATGTTATGATTGGAGAGAGGACAGGAGACCCACAGAGGCGGCTACCATGGTTTGGTGGTCAACCAGAGACAGACTCCCCCATCCCTGTCTTGCTGCCCCTGCATGAGGACTTGCTCACTGTACACCTGAAATGGGATGTAGATGAGTTCTGACTTTGCTACAGCCCACCTGTCAATGTCAAGGAAAAATGATTGCGTCTTTGGTTCCCTCCAGTTCTCATGAAATAAACATCACCTGGCAATTCCTTTGAGATTGATTAGTCACTATTTCATTCCCTTGGGTCCTTCTTTCTGAGTTAATCATTGTTCTAAACAATGGCAGCATTAATCAGAATGAGAACAGTTTTTAGTCATTAACAGCAAAACCAGGTTTTGTGCCTATTGGAGGTCCCTTTATCAAACCAGCATGAAGATCAGAAATTCATTCTATAGTGGGTACACTTTCCAGGAGAGCCGTATATGTGCATGTCAGGGGAATGTGCCCGTGGGAAATTTAGTTTTGGATAGTTTTCAGGGGTCATCTGCAAGGCAAGACTGAAGTTTTTTCTGGTGGAACTCCAAGACCTTTGCTCTGGGTCAGCCAGTGTCTTTGACTTCCATATGTATCAACTCTGGTTCTTTTAATAGCTGCAGAGGCAGTCCAGATATCATGGGTCAGTATTAGAGTTTTAGATCTAGACAGCTCACATATGAGCTCCAGCACTAACTGGTCATGGGACCTTGGGAAAACTTTAACACAAGGATAAATATCATCATCCATGTGCATTCCTTTTACGTGATACCTGAAACATAGTTAGGGCTAATAAATGGCAGTGTAAAGACAGAGACCCCTGAAATTGTTGATGACATGAAAATGTCATGAGACTCCAGTCTGTTTTCTGGGACTTTTGAACCGCAGAGCATGTCCTGAGGGGCAGAAGAAAACCAAAGAATGCCATAAATGCCATTCAGGTGAAGAGATGGCTGACTCTCAAAGTGAGTCACCAGAAGAGTGGCAGGCTTGAATATAGAGAGGTTCCTGCAGGTGCCAAATGACACATTTAGCCCTTTTTATAGCTGTTAAGTTTCATCTCCTAGTGATTGCCAAGGTCCTAAATTCCTCAGAACTCTATACCATCCATATTCCTGGGTTAGTTCTTCCCTAGAGACCCAGAGCTGACCATTTGGGAGACTAATCTTGCCCCTTTAGCATAAAGTGTGGACTGAGGTTTGCTCCTTGACACCATTCTCCTGGGTTAACAGGCTAGCCTTGACCTGACTCTACCTAGGATTTCAAGAAGAGCAGGATGAAACCACTAACTCCAGATCTTCTTCCCACTTCTTGGTCCTGTCTGCCTTTCCAAAGGTCGTGGGGCAAAGACTGGAGGAAGACTTCAGTCCAGAAACAGCTCCAGGCACTGTCACTGGTGAGGCAAACTCAGTCTAGTGTGTGGTCTTAGCACCATCTGCCAAAGACTTCCCCACCAACACATGAATGTCTTCATCTAAGACCTCACTGAATGTGATGCATGACCCATCTAACACAAATTCCTGGGAAAATAAAGATGCTGTTATACATACACATCAGAAAGCCACACATTTCCAAAATACTAAAGTGGAAAGCGTGTATCTTAGAGTCACAGAACTACAACATTGTTCTGGGCCCATGTCAGAGCACCTTCCCTTTATTATGTCAACTCATGCCTAAGAAACACTCTGGAGGGTTCTCAAGTACTGTTTAAATGGCCAAGAGAGAAAACTCAGAGTTTTCAAATCTATTAAATCTATTTCTGACTTCGCTGGCAATATTCAGAGCTCACCTTGCATAAGCAGACAGGATTTTTTCTCTTGAGAATAGAGACCTTCTGGTGGCATGAAATAGTATTTGTCAGATATTTCCAGGGAATATGAACCCTTAACTGTGGGTTGGGTAAGATGTTTTAAACAAACAGAATTTTGGCTAACACTGCCCATGAGTGCCTAGAAATCCTGCCTTCCTCTTTCCTGCATCAAACTTGAGGTGAAGTTCGGGTTGGCAGCAACTTGGGTCTGCCATCATGTTCGAATTCCACTATTTCTGGCCTGAGTTTGCTTTTTCTGGCAGACTTGAGCCAAGTCCCAATGAAACATATCCATGGCTTTCAAAATTACTGACAAAATTGGGCTGGCAAGAGGTGTGGGGCAGAGGAGGGAGGGGGAGGGGAGCACGTCCAGGGTAATCGCTGTGAATGGCCCAATGATGAGGGTCTACATCCAGGAAGTAATTTCATGGGGTCTCTGCTCACTCACTTCTGGTTTGGCTCTCCCCACTCCCTCAGGCCGGGCACAGAGCAGTGTTTTTTATAGACTGTAAGTCCATTGTGAGGTTATGTATCCTAGCAGTTTGTAAAGCAGTGTTTTCTTTATTTTTCATAGTGGGACCGTAGAAACACACTCACACATTTATTGGTTCCTTCTCCTTCCACACTATCCTTGAATCATCGAGAAGGACTGTTCCCCTGAGCTGTTTGTAGGAAGCTGTGTTTCTTCTGGGTCCAGGGCCACTCTACGTCCCTGGTTGAGGCTCCCTGAGCCCATCCTAATTAACGTTGTGGGAATGAAAGAAGCATGAGGACGTAGCCCTTCCTGAAGGGTTATGCAAATCCGAAAGGTTCTGTGGACTTTGAGTCCAGCCAAGGGAAACCTCAACAAATCAGTGATCCCTTGCTTTTTATTAGATTCCCTATAAACAACCAAGCTATGGTGATGTGGGAATCAGAGGACGGTAGGCTGTTTGATGGTTAAGGACTTTCCTCCAGTGCTGGTGCCAAGCAGTTGGAGCCTCTTATGATGCAGGCTTGATTAGCCTGGTTCTCCCTCTGACCAGAGGAAATGTAATTAACAGAAAGATAGTGATCACAAACTCTCATCTTTTTTTTTAATGGCAGTATGGACTTTCATTTTTTAATTTTTATTTTCTATTATTTTTTAAATGTTTTAATAAAAATATAATGTATTTTTATCCCCAGGGGTACAGGTATGTGAATCGCCAGGTTTACGCATTTCACAGCACATACCCTCCCCAATGTCCATAACCACACCACCCTCTCCTGACCCCCCTCCCCCCAGCAACCCTCAGTTTGTTTTGTGAGATTAAGAGTCGCTTATAGTTTGTCTCCCTCCCAATCCCATCTTGTTTCATTGATTCTTCTCCTACACCCCTAACCCCCCATGTTCCATCTTCACTTCTTCATATCAGGGAGATCATATGATAGTTGTCTTTCTCTGATTGACTTATTTCACTAAGCATAATACCCTCTAGTTCCATCCACGTCATCACAAATGGCAAGATTTCATTTCTTTTGATCGCTGCATAGTATTCCAGTGTGTGTGTGTGTGTGTGTGTGTGTGTGTGTGTGTACCCCATCTTCTTTATACATCTAGGTTCTTTACATAGTTTGGCTATTGTGAACATTGCTGCTATAAACATTTGCATGCACATGTCCCTTTGGATCATTACATTTGTATCTTTAGGGTAAATACCCAGTAGTGCAATTGCTGGGTCATAGGGTAGCTCTATTTTCAGCTTTTTGAGGAATCTCCATGCTGTTTTCCAGAGTGGACCACAAACTCTCATCTTATCAGTGACGATCATAGGCCTGGTTGCCGATACTTTTCCAGTTAGCCGCCATGTTCTGCCAGCATGACGTTTGTAATTCCCCCTTCATTCCATTGTCAATGCCTTTGGGCTTCTAGTCTTTCCCTCCTCAAATCCGTCTCAAATCCATCCCAAATACCATAACCAGGCCATTCAGCCTGGACAGCTATCTTAGCCTCTCCCACCTAAACATTCAGTAGCTCCTTATTTTCCAGAGGTAAAATCCTAACTTTGTATATGACATCCAAACACTCGCGCAGTGTGGTCTCAAGACTTGTTTATGCCATCATGCCCCGTGTTGCTTCTGTGAATACCAGACTGGACACCTGCCTTTCCACATCTCTGCTCAGAATGGCCTCCGTTGTCTGGACTTCCTGAACAACGCTCCATTCAATTCCTCATCCCTCACAGGGCATCTATGACAGCCCCAACCCCAGAGTCTCTCTCTCTCTGCCCTCTCTCTCTTGTTCTGCCCTCCTGGAGCTCCTTTAAATACTTGTAAACTGGGAATTTGTTTTTCGCCACATTATAGAACAACTGACCCAAGTGCAGGGAACGTCCTCTGCTTCTCTGCAGAGCCTGCTGAGCCTACTCTGCTAGGCTGGCCTTGTCCCAAGCAGAGGTGGACTAGCATGGAGCCCCGGAGTGCTGGCCTGGGTCAGGAACATGGAGCCTTGGATCCCACTGTAAAGCACAACTCTGGGCAAGTCCCTGTATCTCTCTGCTCCAGAGTCTCCGCATTGGCAAAGTGAGGAGTGATGACTCATCTGACAGAAATAGTCTGAAGGATTCCATGAGATATTCTGGATGTGGCACTTAGAAGGGTGCTACACGCACTATCATTCTCATTCTCATTAAGTAGAGGTGTGCTGGTGGACAGACTTCTGGTCACAGGACCCAGGGCCCTTCTGGGGAGTTGGGACACTAGGCTTGGGCTGTTTGGGGAAACCCTGGTCTGCGTCTGTAAGTTTGACTTACAGTTTGACACTTTCCTTGTGGGTCAGTAGGACAAATGAGGAGTCCCTGCGTCCCAGGTTGTTGTAAGAACTGAATGGGATGATGGGTCTAAAGTGCTGATGCTCAGGAAAGGCTTGGTTAATGGGAAAGCTACGGAATTTTGAGAATTACTGGAATAAAGTGACCAGGAACGGGGACCTGCATCTCCTTTGGGCCTTTGCTTGTGGGGCCTTGCTTTCCCTAGTGCCTCTGTTGAGCCTGGTTAGGGCGGGTAAGAGAAGCCTCCTCAGGCTCTGACTTCCTGTCCCTTCTTCTCTTCTGCCACCGTTGGCCCACTCTGTCTGACCAGAGCTGGGAGAGTCTGGAGACTTTAGAAAGATGGGGCTCTTCAAGTGGCCGAGGCAGACAGGTCACCTGTATGTCCCCAGGCAGCTCACGAGGTCCTGCGGACCCTTCCTCGGGAACACTGAGTGCTCCTGGGACGGTGTGCTCCTGGTAGTGGGGACCAACACAGACAGATTAGCACCTGTCCTCCTCATCCCTGCCCCTCCGTTGCATCAGCTTTATCCTGAGGTGGATCATGTTTCTCTAACTGCCTAATTGGGAGAATTTAGCTGGAAAATTGCCAGGGTGCGAGCGGCCGGGGTTGCCAGCTGTCATGTCAGCAGGTAGTCCCCGCGCGGCCACCAGGGAGCCAGGAGCAGCCTTCTTGCTTCAGACTGCCCCAGCGGTAGAGCATGCCACGGGCTCTACGAGAAAGAAAGGACGTGGAAGAGCACAGAGGTGGCCCAGCGAGCTGCTGCAAGCACTGACCTGTGTGCCTCCCACCCCTCCCAGCCCTCCGTGGCCTGCACCAGCACGGGATGGAACGCCACCGGCTGGACAGCCCATGTCCCTTGGTGCCACACCGTGGTGCTGTGGTCAGTTCCGTGGACTCTCACCGCAGCCGCCCTGAGTTCACATTCGGTCCAAGGGTCATCCCGGAAGAGGAAAATCTAATTGTGAAAACTCATTCCTGAGTTTGAGAGAGAAACAGTGTGCAGCCTGTGGAGACCAGAGCCTGACTGCTTGTTTCAGTTCAAATCTAGGCTCTGCCACTTGCTGGGCAAGAGACCTAATCTCCTGATTTTATCATCTGTGAAATGTGGATGGTAAATCCTAGCACTTGTCTCCACACCACAAACCAAGGAACCTGGACAAATGGTGGCACTCCCTCCTTTAACCCCTGGCGTCCAGGATGATCCCGAAGGTGGATGCCTAGCCCACCCATAGAGAAGGCATAAAAGACTGGACGTCAGAAGTTTTGATGGGCCAGGCTTAGAAGGGGGTTGGGGGGGGCGCTTCACCCCGGTCACATTCCACCCTCTAGAAAGAATGTAGTCACGTGTTTGCAGCCTACCTCAGCCAGGGAGGGTCGTTAGCCGGTGCTCAAGATGAAGAGACCCTGCCCCCTCATCTCTGCCACCAGAGACACCTTCCGAGTAGCAGCAGGCATGAAGGGAGCAAACGTGTTAGTGCTTTTCCTGTGTTAACTCCATCAACATGACGTGAGGAGACTCTATGCAGACAGGACACACCAGCCAGGGTCTTGAGAGAAGCCCAGTGGGACCCGCAGAGGACCAGTTAGAGAGGGTTTAAGAATCTCTAGAGAGCCACCTTCATGACAGTGACCTCCTCATCCGCCAAAAGGTAGAAGCAACCCAGGTGTTCCGACAGACACGTGCGTACGCAGAATGTGGTATATACGTAAACAGAATATTATTCAGCCTTTCTTAAGGACGGAAATCCCAGTGGTACTATAATACAACATGGATGCACCCTGAGAATAATTATGCTGAGTAAAACGAGCCGACCACAAAAGGCAAACCGTGTATGACTCCACTTAGATGCCGTATCTCGAGTAAAAACTTCACACGGACACAAAGTAGAGTGGTTGTTGCCAGGGCCGGAGGAGCGGGGAGAGGGGACTTACTGCTTGGTGGGTGCAGGGTTTCAATTTTGCAAGGAGAAAAGGGTTCTGGGGAAGACAGTAGTCATGGGGGCAGAACAATGTGAAGATAGTTCGTGCCACTGATCTGTATGCTAAAAAACTGTTCAAATGGTAAATTTTATGTTACGCGTATTTTACCACAATTAAGAATAAGTTTAAAGGTGGGTTTAAGAAGAAGATATTTACAAAGATTTAAATGAGTTCTAGGTGCCAGCGAGTAATGGTATGGTGCAGAGGGAGCAGCACCATGGGAAGCTGCATCCGCCCAGAGACCTGAGGGGTAAACAGGGGAGGGGGCGGTTACCAGCACAGGTGGGAAGAGTAGCCAGGGGAGAAGGGCCACCGAACAGGAGGTGAGGCTTAGGTAGGCGAACTCAGCACTTGCAAAGCACAGCTGAGTAGAGAGGAACCCGTGGATAAATGCCCAGACCGCTGTCCTCCTGCCCATGACTCCCCTGTCCTCACCCAGCCAGAATCAGAGGGCAGGGGAAGCTGGTGTTGGCCTCCTGTGACTCAGCCTCCCCAGGGCTCACAGGTTGGGGGAGAGTGGAGGGTAGGTCTCGGGGGCAAGCAGAAAGGATTTGGGGCAGCTACCGTACTCCCATTCCATAGATGAGGATTCTGAAGTAATGTAACTCATCCAAGGTCACACAGTAAGTGAATACAGAGCAGGCTTCCAACCCTGCTGGCCCCAGAGCCTCCTGGAGGAAAGGCCAGGCCTGAAATGTCCAGAAGGTCTGTGAAGTGCCCAGCAGTATACTTTCTCCTCCTCGAGTGAGTGAGAAAAGAGAGACTTGGAGAGCTTAATTCAGTACTTTTCCCAGGTCAGGCAGCTAATAAGCTGCAGATCCAGGATTTCAGACTCCAAAGCTGAGCTCTTCCCACCAATTTCAAGAACCTTCAGGCAGGCAGTCACTCACTGTCACCACCATTATCACCAGCATCAGGACGCGGTCACTGAGCAAGGGCTGCATTGTGCCTTGTGTCCGGACAAAGGAGGCTACTATGCACAGACCCTACGTCTCTCCTACCCCCATTAAGCCTTCAGGCCAGGGCATCTACTTTGTAACAAGCTACACCAAACACGAACTCAAAATACAGTCCCTCCCCTGTCAGCAGACGCCAGAATGTTGAGCTAAAAGATATGCTTGAAACCATCTGTCAAACCCCCTCATTTTGCCTGGGCCGAAATGACCTGTTTGTCCAGGGTGAGTTCAGGTCACAAGTTCAACATTTACTGAGCACCTGGCTAATGCGCAGTGTGAGCTAGGTGTGGGGGTGACCCAAGAGGCAGACCTGGGTCTCTCACCATACCATCTGCTTCTTTTCATCTGCAACACCATCACTCAGACCCAGAGTCCAAAAGCTATGGCCCATGGGCTAAATCCACCTGCTGGCTATTTTAAGGTACTAAGGGTCATTGCCATGCCATGTGGGCCACAATAGATAAACAAACACCCTTTATTTATCTATTGGCTGTAGCTGCTTTCACATTATGACAGCTCAGTTGAGTAATTATGACAGGGACATTATGGTCTCCAGAGTCCTGTGTGTGCGTGTGTGTGTGTGTGTGTGTGTGTGTGTGCGTACTGACCTAAACCGAGTACATTAGTTTGCTCAGGCTGCCCTACCAGGTTCCACAAACTGGGTGGCTGAAAATCACAGCCATTTATTGTTTCCCAGCTGGAGGCTAGATGTCCAAGATCACTGTGTCAGCAGGCTTGGTTTCTTCTGAGAGCTGAGAAGGAGAATCTATTCATGCCTCTCCTAGCTTCTGGTAGCCTCGGGCATCTTGGCTTGCAGATGGCATTCTTCTGCGTCTTCACATCGTCCTCCCTCGACTCATGTCTATCTCTATGTGCAGATTTTCTCTTTTGGACAGATGTTGGATTTGGGCCTGTCCTCATGACTTCATCCTAACTCAGTCATCTGTGGGTGATCAGAGGTCATTTCCAAGTAAGGCTGTTTCCAAATAAGGTCACCTTCACAGGCACTGGGGGTTAGGATTTCAAATTTTGGGAGACACAATTCAGCCTATAATTCCAAGCTACATTATTTCTGCCTGGACTATGGCGGGAGCTTCCTAACAGGTCCTCCACAACCCTCTGTGCACAGCACCCCACCCCATTCTCAAACCCTTAGCCCACAAGCCGCCTCCTGTGTCTCAGCATAGTCATTTCACAGGAACATTAGGATATGTCGCCCTCCAAGGCACACCCCATGGGCAGAGGCTGAACTTTACCATCATCTGTGGCGTGCTGCGTCCTCCGCTCTAGGAGACCTTGCAGTTTCTTTGTACCCCACCTGCCTGCACTTTGTCTCTGTCGCCACCTCTCTGGCTTTCTTTCTGGTGTCCAAACTTGCCTCATATCCTTCCTCGACAGGGTCTGTATGTAAAATGTCCCTCTGCCTGCACCATTGTTCCCCTCACCTCTGCCAGTTCAGCCCTCACTCATCCTTCATAGAATGTCCTAAACGTCCCTGTCTCCCCCACCAGGTCACATCGTGCATTAGCAGCTCATCGCCCTTCAACATAATGCTCCTGGAGGGGGGGTGCCTGGGTGGCTCAGTGGGTTGAGCCTCTGCCTTTGGCTCAGGTCATGATCTCAGGGTCCTGGGATCGAGCCCCGCATCGGGCTCTCTGCTCAGCAGGGAGCCTGCTTCCCCCTCTCTCTGTGTGCCTCTCTGCCGACTTGTAATCTCTCTCTCTGTTAAATAAATAAAATCTTGGAAAAAAAAAATAATAATGCTCCAGGAGTAGTGTGTGTGATTTTGGAACTGATGAGTCTCTTTGTCATTGAATGTCATTGAATTTAATGTCTTTGTCATTAGATTCAAGAGGAAAGACAAGACTCTTCAAGCTACTGTTGTTGTTTGCCTTTATATCCTGGCAACTAGGATTGCCCCGCCCACTGTGAGCTCTCCAAAACCATCTGTTGAAGGTGAAGAGAACTGAGCAAAGAGAATGGGAAGACAGTCAGGGCCGTGGCCCCTGAGGAGCTGAGGGCTTAGTGAGCGCAATCAATGTGCAAACAGAAAATGACAGTATAGTGTGAAAAGCTATACTGTCATTTTCTGTTTGCACATTGATAAGGCAAACACAGGACGCACTGGGGGAGCACAGATGAGGGGCTTCTAGAGTGGGAATAGAGTAAGAATCGGGAAGGTTTCCTGGAGGAGGTGATGCTCAAACTTAGTCTCTTGTGTCTCCCTTGGTCCCACATTTCCAGATGGAGGGACAGCATGATTAAAGGCCTGGAGGCTTTTCCATTGTTGTGTAGCAAATTACTCTAAGCGTAGAGGTTCAAAAACAGCATACATTTACTATCTCACAGTTTATGTGGTCAGGAGTCTGGACACAGTTTGGCTAGGGTTACCATGCGCGGTCTCACAGCGCTGCAGTCAAGCTGTTGGCTGAATTGCATTTTCATCTAGAAGCCTGATTGGGGAGAATCATTTCCAAGATCCTTTAGGTTTTTGGCGGAATCATTTCTTTGTGGCTGTGTGACTGGGGCCTGCTTTTTGCTGTTGTTGGCTAGAGGCTGCCTTCATGTTCTAGAGGCTGCCTTCAGGTTCTAGAGGCTCCCACCATTCTCTGCCACGAGGGCCTCCCCAACATGCCTTGCTTCCTCTCACCAACAAGGAGAACCTCTCCTCAGTCCACTAAAGACAGAGTCTGGTGTAACTGAATAGAATCCTTGAGTGACAAGCCATCACTTTTGCTATGTAAAGTGGAGTAATCATGCGAGGGGCCTCCTACCTCCTTTGCTATGTAATGTTACTAAATCACAGACTGACATTCCATTACCGTTCCCATATTCTGTTGGTTAGAAGGAAGTCACAAGTCCCACCCATACCCAAGGGGAGAGATCTCACAAAGGCACGGATACCAGTTGGTGGAGAATCATCAGGGGTGACTTGAGGGTTTGTCCGCCACAGAGCCTGGACAGAGAATTGTGTGAGGGTATCTATTATTCCCTCTTTTACTTACATAGGCTTGATGGAGGACCCCTCTTTACCAGGCACCATTCTTGGTGCTAGGAACATAGTGGAGGACAAGACAGACCAACTACCTACCCTCCTAGAACTTTTCCATTCAGGGTAGCTAAAGTATGCAGGAGGGGGGAGACTGCTTTGCCTAGAGTGGTCTTTGGGCATCTTCCTCCCAACAGCCTAACACGTAGAGAGCTTTCCTTGTCAAACCTGCTCCAATCCCCAAAAGCATTAGGCAGGGTCCTTGGCCCAGCCATTGGTTTAACCATCCCTCAGATGTCGGGGGTTATGATGCCCCCGGTCTTCCTAACAGTTGAAGCTACTGTTGTTCAGTCTTACAGGAACCCTCCATGGCCTTGTGCCCCTCTCCTGCCTCTACCACTGCTCCACCTGGCTTCTTCCCTAGCCTTCAAGAAGATCTGTCTGAAAAATCCCTCTGGACTCCAAGGGATGCCTTCCTTGGCCTGCTGTGCCATTGGTCCTTAGTGCATGCTGGGTCAGCTGTCTCTCATTCTGCCAAAAATCTGTTCTTCAGTGTAGACATGCCAGCATCCAGTCGTCAGGGCCGGGACTTGAACCCGGGTCACCTGACCTTGAAGACCTTTCTCTTCCACTGCACCTTGCTTTCTAAGATTGAGAGTATCTGATCTGGTCCTCCATCTGGAGAATTTTTGATCTCTCACTTATTCCATCAGTATTCAGTGAGTGCCTACTCAGTGCCTTAGGCTGGAAACAAGCTGGATGCCTGCCCTTAGCCAGCTTACAGCCTAGTGGGGGAGACAGGTGTGGATTGAAGTATCATGCACCGAGGTGGAAATGGCATGTGATTCATCTGTAGTAAATGTTAAGAGTGACCCGAAGTGGTGATGAGAGAGTCCATGGCAGCATTTGAGCTGGTCAGCAAGGGCAGGAGAGGCACCCCTGCCTCCGGGGTTCTCGACCAGCAATTAGGAGGAAGAAAAGTCGACTAAGCCAAGGGCACAAGGGGGTTAGAACAGTCATCCAGGGGGCACCTGGGTGGCTCAGTGGGTTAAGCCGCTGCCTTCGGCTCAGGTCATGATCTCAGGGTCCTGGGATCGAGCCCCGCATCGGGCTCTCTGCTCAGCGGGGAGCCTGCTTCCTCCTCTCTCTCTCTCTCTCTCTGCCTGCCTCTCTGCCTACTTGTAATCTCTCTCTGTCAAATAAATAAATAAAATCTTAAAAAAAAAAAAAAAAAAAAAGAACAGTCATCCAGGCAGAGGTTATAACGCAGGTGAAGGCCCTGAAGTGGGGGAGAGTTTGGAGAAGTGAACCAAGTGGAGTTGGGCTGGAGGAAAGAGGGCCAGGTGGTTGTTCTTGCTCAATCTGAAGTCAGACAGCCAGACCCAAACAGAGAGAGTGCAAAGGCCCTACGCCCGTCTCATTCCCAGGCTCCCTGTGATCCCCGCATGCCAGGGCCTCCCATTTATCATTCTGAAGAGCCCTGCCAGGCTCCTCCCTGGGGCTGTCACCCCTTGGGAGAGGTTATCACCACACAGAAATCCAGCCAATCCTCTTACCATGTTCAAGGCACACAGCTTAGAATAATAACCATTTTTTTTCAAGCCTTCAAAAATGTCAAACCTGCATCTACTTGGAATGAAAGACCCATGTTACCACTCTTAGCACAAGGGTAGTATGCCGGCCACGGGTCTGAGTAAATTGAATACAGCCAGTAAGTGCATTTGGACCTCTAAAACGGGAGAGAGAAGCTTGATTTTCTAGGCCTCTGGGTTTGGGAATGCAAGCTTGAGCTGGGAGGAGCATGAGCTGCAAAGACTGACCTACGGAAGAGAGAAAGAGAGACAGACAGACTCACTCGTCTTGTCCGTGAGCAGCAAGGAGCAGGGTCCAGCCATATGGGCAGTCCTGAGGAGGCAGAGACTGTGTGCCCTGCTCAGCACTAATTAGAAGCAAACTAAGGCCTGGCTGAAGTGGCTGCAAGGACACCCAGCGGGGACCATTTCCTGCACAGAGCGGGCAGCCCTGGAGGAGGGGGCCGACAGGTGCTGCCTCCTCTGACACTTTTGGCAGCTTCTCTCCCGCTCCTGCAGCTCATCCCAAGATGCCCATGACCTTGGAATGCCCAGGGAAGCTGGGTCTGGCTCAGGGTTCTGGAGACTGCTTTCTGCAGGGAATGGCTGTCTCTCCAGCTCTCCCTTTTGAGGGTCTGTCCACAAAAACTGAAGGACTTTCGCTTCTTTAAAAGTTTAACACAGTGACGGCTGGTAGTTTGACCTGGCTGTCTTGACACAGGGTCATTTTGACATGACCTAGAAATCAAGCCAGTGAATTGTCAGTGGGGACTGTGATGCCTTAGCACACGGCAGGGAGACAGGGAGGGGGTGTCGAGACATGTGCAGTAGCATCAGGGACGGGGGAAGCTCGGGACTGAGACACAGAATGAGGAGACAAGCCAGAAATAGGAAAGGGTCGGGAATACGATGGTGGCATTCAATACTGGTAATTTTTAAAACAGTATTTTATGTGTCGAAGCAACAGTTGTAACATTGGAATGATGGTGCCAAAACGATCAGATCAAAATGACCCACTTTGCTTTGGCAGCGCAGAGGAAGTGTGTTTTTGACAGAATCTCCAGGAGTTCTCCCATCTCTCCTTTTCTTTCATACCCTTGGCCCAGACTTTCAGTATCACTCCCTCATGCTATTGCAGAAGTCCCAGCACTGGTCACTCTGTGGTCACTACCCTCCATGCATCAGCCAGAGATATTTTTTTTTTTTTTTAAACACATCCGATTAAAAAAAGGATCCTTGGACTCTGCCTCCTAATATAAACCCAAGGCTGCTGACTCTGGTATCTGGATCCTATTCCTTCTACTTCCTTCTGCCCTGGAACATGTTGGTTTGTCCAAGGATGACCTTGAAGGGCATCACCTGGGAGATGAGCCTTGTCTTCACAGGCCTGATGCCTCCTGAGCTTGGCTGCCCTCTACCCAGAAGGCAGCCTCAAACCTTGGTAACACTCAGCATGCCTTTGGGGGTGGGGGACAGGGGAGAGTGTTCTTGACACAGTGGAGAATGGCCCTCGTGCCTCCCTCTGCCTGTAAACTGCTTCTCCATGAAGATGAAGACGGAACACGAAGTTGTACCTTGGGCATTTCCCTGGTTTCCAAGGAAAAAAGAAAGGCCTCCTCAGTCTGTGAGCATGTGCATATATGTGCATTAGAATTGTTCATGTTTCTTTGAAGAGAGGTAAAATTTATGTGTGGTTTAACCAAACGATGTGTCTCCAGTGGGGGAGAAAACCGCCCCTGACCCCATTAAACACTATTTGTGATGCGTGGGGGAAAAAAAGAAAAGAAACCTTGAACTCTATGAGCGTGAGAAAACAAAGGGGAAATCGGAATTGTGGATCTGCCAGAAACCTGCCATTCATAGAGCCCACAAATCACAGGGAAACAAAGAGAAATGGAAAGATTTGGTATTAAAAACCCATTCTTCCCTGAACCTGTGCCAGCATCTATAAAACAATTACATGTGATCGTACTTGAGGCTTTTCTGAGACACTAATTCTTCTCTTGACATTAAAATGTTGTACATACTGCTTTCAAAATGTCGCACCCAGTCAAGAAGGGCACACATCAGAAGAGCAGAGTGTGCGGGGCTAACCCAGCCCAGCTCCTGAACACTGGGCAAAAGCTGTGGTTTTCTTCCTTTTCTCCCCTGGGAGGTTTCCTTGGAGTCGCTAATTTTTGACCCCCAGGGTGTGATGTCCTTGCCTGGCTCCCACACAGCTCCCTTGTTGCCAGGAGACCAGACGAGGAGGTGGATGGTTCCCAAAAGCTCCCCACCCCTGCCTCCAAAATTCGAGAAAACTCACCAAGGCTCATGTCCAGAAGAAGGGGATGAGGCTCCAAGCGTGGCCCGAGGTGGCATGAACGCATGTGCCCCGTCACTGCAGAGAGTACTGACCCCTGGATCCATTAGTGGATGCTGAGTCCCCGGTCGTGTTCAATGGGTCTTTGATTTAAGATTAAATAGGGCCCCTGTGTGAAATCGGCTGTTGGTTTTAAAAGCCTTTTCATTTTGACAGGTGAAAACTTCATTAGAATTACCCTATGCAAAGATGTCAGGAAAAATATACAAAGGAAAATTGGAAAATGTGATGGAGTCGAGCGTGCGCTCCCTCTGTCCTGGTGTTTCCGCCGGGGCTTATTTATTTCTCATGCACTTGCTCTTTGGCGTGTCCCCAGTTGGGGCTTAGATGTAGAAATGCACAAAAGGCAGGTGATTCCATGGCTTTTGGTTTCTTGCTGGCATGGCTTCACGGGCTCACTTCTTGGCAGGGGGATCCATCTCTGGATCAAAGGTGGGGGTATTTCCAAATTGAGCTTTGGGAGGAGGAGCCCCAAGAAGGAGAGGCAAGAAGAAAAATAGGTGAATTAAATGAAAAGCATGTTGTGGGCCAATTTAATTAGGACTAATATATCAGGCCCTATATTGTTTTTGGAACTGGATTCAGGAGTAACAGGATCCCTGACAAGTTGTAGCCAGCCCTGCTAACGAAGGACTCTGGAGTTCACAGACCGGTCTTGAGGAAACCCCAACACGGAGCAGAAAGGGGCAAGTCCACTCTGGTGGCAGGGTGGGACACAGAGCCAGCCACAGCTCACCCTCCCCTTGGTCTCCCTGCCCTTCCTGCTGATGAGAGACAAGAGCTGGGAGCCAGCGCTTCTGGGCAGCGTGGCTGGCCCCAGGCTGTGCAGGCCTGCCCTAGCCAGAGGTCTGGGCCTGCATGGGAGTGGGAGACTGGGGCATGCTTTCAGAAAGCTCCTGGCCTGAAGGCTGCAAGTATTCCATCTGGGCCTAGAAAAGGGGCAGACCCTCCCATCTCCCAGGCACAGCATGGGGGCCTTGGGGAAGGGGCTCTGTGGTGTGTAATTTAATCCTTGCGTTTCACAAATGGAAAATGAATGGCCCAGAGTGGGAAAGGGGTCTTACTCCCCACATACACTACTGGCTTCGGCCCAGGGGACAACTCAGGATACTGGCAGCCACTTGCTTTCAAAAACTCACCAGGCAGAATTGACCTTTCTTGTGCTGGAGACCACAGGCTCACATATCCTCTGCTTGGTTTCCCTCACAGGCCCTGAGGATCACCTGAGCTGGGGCTTCTCAAACCCTTCCTTCCAGGCTATGATTCCAGGGTCTTTGCTAGAAGGAAGGGGCCACAGGTCCACTTCCAATAAAACAGGCTTGATTTGTCTGTTTTATTTAACATGCTGCAGAGAAACCCTACCCACTGGGGTCAAACACAGTCCTCACTCCTTGCAAGCTGTGTGATTGACTATGTTACCTTCCGTCCTCTTGATCCTCAGTTTCCACCTCTGAGAAATGGGAGTAGAATAATAGTAGCTATTTAATAGGGTTTCTAGGGAGAGTCAGTGACCTATGTATATAAAACACTCTAAATATGGTCTGGATATAATAATCACCCAAAAAAGCTTACGACTACTACTATTTATTTGTATCGCCATGGTCATTATCATGTTAGACTTGTAGGGAAGACTCAGTTTGAAGGAAAAGGGGGGTTTCCTGAAGGATAGAACAAATTTGAAATCCGTTGGCCTGCGATAGTAAGTTTTATGTTTCAGCTTCACAGGACTATGGGATGCCCAGATATCTGGTCAAATGTTATCCCGGTTGTTTCAGTAAGGGTGTTTCTGGATGAGATTAACATTTGAGTCACTAGAGGGAATAAAGCAGATTTCCCTCTAAGACATGGGTGGGCCTCATCTAATATGTTGGAGGCCTGAATAGAACAAAAAGTCTGACCCAATCCTGAATAAGAAAACATTGTCCTGCCTGATGGCCTATGAACCAGGACATCAGCTCTTTCTGGTTCTGTAACAGCCTACTGGCCTTTGAACTCAAACTGGGACATCGGCTCTGCAGGTTTGGACTTGTCAGTCTCTACATAATAAATATTTATATGTGTGTCTATGTGTATATATACACACACACTAATTTATATATATATATAATTTATATATATATATAAAATGTGTAATATATTTGTAACAGGTATATATAACAGGATATATATAATATATATATAACATGTATATATATATAAATCTGTGTTTGTGTATATATATCTATATAAACTTTACTGGTTTTGCTTCTCTGGAAAACCCTAATACATGACCTAAGAGCTACATTTGGCCCTCAGTAATGTGTTCATGTACGTGTGTGTGCATGCACACGTATGTCTGCATGATTTTTTACATGTTTTCATGTTAAAAATAATCCAAATATCCATGTTCTTTGAAAATTTTGAGTTGTGGCAGCAGTAGTCTCAAATTGGCTGGAAGTGAGTTCAGCTGTCCCCATCATACAGGACGTGTGATCTGCAGTTCTCATCTTGACACAACACACATCCTCAATAGCTGCTTCCACATAGGGAGTAGAGAAAAATTTTGAGAGATATTGGGGAAGTTGGTTGCCCTTTGGAATACAGGGTTCATTCATATAGTTAGTCTTCACTGGTAGGTGGCAGGTGAATAAGACATCACTTAAGGAGCTCATAGTAGGAAGGAGAAGACAGACGTTTAAGTGGAATACTGCAGTGCTGAGTGGTAAGTACTAGACCAGACGGAGGGCCAGGTTCTCTGGAGTCAGGATGCAGATGTTGAGGAAGGCCACTGGAAAGTGAGGAACGATGGAGCTGAGTCTTCAAGTTTGCACAGAAGTTTAGATAAGTGGGGAAGAAGATGAAAGATAACTCTAAGAAGAGGGAATAGGCTGTGCAAAGACCCTGTGGTAAGGGGAGCAGCATGGATTTGAAGAGCGGTTTGCCTTAGCGGGAGCATATGGCAGCACTCAGGTATTGAGGCCGTAGTGGTGGGGTCCCACAGGATCATCAGGTTCTTTTTCTTGAAAATGATTCAAGACTATTCCAAATTTTTTGCGGAGAAGTAACTGATGTATTTCCGTTTTAGGAAGATCTGTCTAGCTGCACTGAGGAGAATGAATTGAGAGGGAAAGTTGTAGGAAAAGTGACTATGGAGTTGCCCCAGAAGATGTCTAGAAGTCTAAGATTTCCATTCCAAGCGTTAAAGCTTTGAATCCTGTCATATTCTATATGGGATAAGAACTTAATCTCTATCACACTTCATTGTGAATGAGTTCAGGGACCTTCTCCAAGAGCAAGTTTCCATGTAGGAACTGTAGAAAGCACTAGGGCATAAAAAACAAACCTCACCTCATCATGATTTTGCCCAGATCCTATCCTATGAAGAGGGACCATTCAGGAGCTTAGTGATGATGTTCAGTAGGACATTTATGGGCTGCTCTTTGGGGCTCCCCATTGTACAGCAAACCAGAGGTCTCTTTGCCCCCTGATGTTCATGTTTATGGCTTTCTTCTGGAATGATAATGGCCAGTTTTCCTTTATTGCACAAGACCCTCAGCATGAAAATCCTAATTTCAGATGTCCATAGGACTCAGGATGAGGCTGAATGCTCAACACTAACTTTTCCTTTGTGAGCAAACAGAAGCCAAACCAGTTAGCTAGGAGGAGTCCTTGGGAAGAGGACATGGATTGTCAACTTTCACTTGGGCTCTCACACTGGGATGTTTGTTTAAAAACCAAGAGGACGTTTAGAGAGGCACCAGCTAACATCTTCTTGCCAGCGGGTTTCATCGACAGATGGGGTTTCCCTGTGTCAGCTTGTCATTAGTGACCATAGAGAGAACCCTGATGCGTCAGTCTGATCCTCAATCTTTATTCACCCCTGGCCCTTGGGTAAAGACGGCAGTACCTGAATTAGCCACAGGCACAGTGAAAGATGGAATGAATCAGTGTCTACTCTGGCCTCCCCCCCCCACCCACCCACCATAGGCTTATGTTGGAAGCTCTGGCTTGGGTATTCATAGGAAGGTTGTGGGTAATGTTTTCAGCGTCTTTGTATCCCCTGTATTCTTCATCCTCAATGTCTCCAGAAATGAGCCAGCCTGGACAGGGACCTCACACACATCATGTTTTGAGTGGCCAGTTACCATCCTCTGTCCAGGTGAGAACATGGGCCTATCTTCCTGACTCCCTTGGATTTTACAGCATCTTACCTGCTTTCATGTGGAAAGCACTTTCTCGGCACTCTTTCTTTCAGCTCTGAAGTGGCCCTGTGAAAGTGCATGCCCTCATCCCTTTGTGATGAATAGGCAAACTGAAGCCAGCGTACTTTGGAGGACTCAGCCCAAGTCCATCACGCATGCAAGGGGTTTCACCAGGACCGAACCCAGCTGTTAAATTCAGAGCATTTGGCTGTGCTGTCTTCCCCATCCAGCTGGTGGTGTTTGACATTGTCTCCTGGGCCTCAGGGGAGCCCCGCCGTGCCATTCTTCCTTGGCTTTCCTTGCTTTGAACCAGATTCCATACTCTGTCTGCTCCAGGCCTGCTCCTCCCCGCTTCTTCTCTGCTATCACCGAGTCCCAAGCACCCGTGGTAGCAGAGGCGGGCTTGACAGGCTGAGTAGTGAAGTGGGGATGAGGCACAGTAAGGTGCTCCAAGCTCAGGGCCAGTTGTTTCTCTGACATCTGCTCCCCAGGGAAGAAGCTGTTCTCTGGCTCATGGTCAGTTGGCTCTCATTTAAATAAACCCAGCAAGTGGGCCTGGACCGTCCTCTCCCAGGTGACAGAAATCCCACTTGCCTTCAGGACTCCCCTCAGTTGTCACCTCCTTGAACAGTCCCTGTCCTCCTTCCCCTCGAGCTGGCCTGCATGCCCCTCCAGGGCACTTAGCCTTCCAGCAGCCCTAGGCACCTGTGTTGTGATCTATGCATTACCTCACCACCTTGCCCACTGTGCCATGAGCCGCCGAGGCCGAGACCAGGGTCCTGTGGCCGGCCACTCTTACAGTTAGGACTAGGATGGACTACAAAGTCAGACTGCCTAGGTTTAATCTCCAGCTCTAGTGCTCAGTAGCTGTATGACCCTTTTAGAGGATATGTTTGCAGTCTGTGAAATAGAGCCAGTAATCATACCTGATCAAAACATTATTATGAGGATGAGATGCATGGTATATAGAAAGTATTGAGCACTAGGGAGGGCACACAGTAGGTGCTCAGCATGCCAGCTGTTATTACTACATTGTATCGCCAATGTCTAGTTAGCACACATGAATGGGAGAGAGGAGGTGGGAGGGAGGAAACGTGGAAGGAAGGAAGAATTGATTGAATTAAGAAATGATGAATGATTGAATGGCTGATGAACAAGCCATATGCGTGTATTAGTCAGAGAAACAACCAGAAGGAGATGATGGATAGATGGATAGAGATTTATTATGAGGAATTAGCTTTTGCGACTATGGAGGAGGCTGAGAAGCCCTACGATCTGCCATTTGTATACTGGAGACCCAAGAAATCCAGAAGTAATTCGGTCTGATGCCAAAGGGCTAAGAACCAGGTAACCGGTGGTGTAAATCCCGGTTCAGGAGCAGGAGAAGATGGGCTAAGATGTTCCAGTGCGATCTGTGACACAGGAAGAGAGGGGCGTATTCCTTCCTCCTCTGCCTTTTGTTCTATTCAGGCCCTTAATGGATTGGATGAAGCCCACCCATACTGGGGAGGGTCATGGTACTTCACTGAGTCCATAGATCCAACTGCTAATCTCACCTGGAAACACCCTCACAGACACCCCTAGAAACAATGTTTAATCTGGGCACCCACAGCCAGTCAAGCTGACACAAAATTAACTGTCATATACAAGCACGAAGATGAACACAAAGCCTCCAGCAGTACCCAAGGTCCTTCCTACCAGGCTGATATGTCAAGGCCACTGTCTCTGGGGGCTACTGGGCCCATGAATCCCCTGTTTTGTGCAAACACAAAGTGTTATCTAAGAAGCATATTCCACACTAATCAGAGGGTCCCAAAGAAGGGCAGTCCAAAAAGACAGCAAAAGTCTAGGGAGAAGGGGTGAGCCAGGGAGGACGCTTGCTTAGCCTTCAAGCCATCTCTGGAGAAGGTCAAGCAGAGGCAGTGGATTTATGAAACCTTCCCCAGGCCACAGGGAGCAGGCCTGAGGTCCTGAGCCATTGTGCTGCTGGGGGCGGGGGGGGGTGGTGCAGACACCCGAGATCCGACGTCAGAGCTCAGCGCTCTGGCCTCCTCCTGCCTGCCCAGGTGTGTGACCCTCCTACCCCCTGGAATGTGGTTGTGCTGGAGATGTAATCAGCAGAATGCCTCTGGCTTCTCAAGAAATGCCCCTTTGGGAGGGAAAAGTACAAACAGGCTGGGAAAATGCGAATCCTGTTTTTGCGGCCGAACAATTGCTCCATTGTAATGACCGTGTGCCGCGAGGTAGAAGTCTAAGATTTCAGATGACATCTTTGTCAAGAACCATCCACATGCAACTTACATCGTTGGATGCTTTTGTAGGCCAAGCTGTATCACGTCTACCAGGTTATGAGCAACATCACTTTCTGGAATGATCCGGGCTGTAAATATCTAGAATCGGACTCGTGTGATGTGTGGAATCATAGATGGTGAATGTACTGGCAGATGGGTCCTCGGTGCCTACCGGCATTTGTTCACATTCTGGCTCAATGTCCTCAAGGTAGTCGGCCCTGAAGCTCTGGGCTCAGTAAAGAAAGCCTGCTGCATCTGCCAGGAATGGATTCTCCCTCAGGCCAAAAATGTGCCCGAGTTTGTGCTCAGTTATGGGTTATGTGTGTGGGGTACGTGTTTGCATGGGCATGGTATGGGCACGGGCTGCCCATGTTCAGAAGGATGAACTTCTTTTTGTAGAAGGAAAGACACTTGGTCACTCGGCTCCTTGGAAAGGGGACTTCTTCTTGGCGTAGTTTCCGACTGAGTAATGATCCCCAAGTCATGGAACTTGGGGAGAAGAAGCCATGTGTGAGAAGAAGCCAGCTCTCCAAAAGAAATAAAACCAAGCTGGGCCCAGTGATAACCATCAGGAAGGCACGGGCAGCTTGCCCGGAGTCGGAGCTTTCCTTTACTCTAGGCATGCCTTCTGACCAGTTTTCCCCTAAACTGGGAATAAGCACTTGTCAAGTATATTAGAACATTAAAAAGGAGGAGAACATTTGGAATGGTCTCTGGTTCAGGCCCCTTGAGGGTTCCCCACTTATATTTTTAAAACCTGGGCTTTGGCAGGTCTTGGCTTTCCAGCTGGCGTGAGGCCGAGTGGAAAATGCACTCGATCCTCCAAGTTGTGCCTCTGGAGTTGGGTTTGAACCTAACAGAGGACAGATAAGAGGCAGCATTTGGGCAGCTTTGGGGGCTCCAGAGCAAGCTGCAGAACACCAATGTCAAGTTGAGAACATTCCTTGTACTGCCACTTCACCTGACCACTTCCCCCAAACCACCTATGGCTGGATCTGCCCGTGGCTCCTAAGCTCACATTATCCATAACTGCTCTTCTGGCAGAATACATGTCTCCCTGGTAGTCTTCCCTGATGGTTGTGGTCGCCAGACTGCCTCTAAGAGGTGGAAGCACATCAGTAAATACAATTACAAAAGCGCATATACATTTAACAGTAGTATTCTTTTTTCTTTTCTCTTGACCTACCTCCCTACCTCCCTCCCTTCCACCCTCCTTTTCCCTCTTTTCTTCCCTCCCTTCCATTCACTTGTTCATCCATCCATCCATCTTTTCATCCTTTAGTGGAAGGCCCGTTTTAATGTCACTTCTCAAACTTCCTGGACCAAGGCGGGGGAAGAAAAGCAAGGATCCCTATGCAAAGAAGGGAATTGAGAGCTGCAGTATCCCAACCCCGTAGGCAGCCTGTGGTGCACGCTGCTGGTAGAGCTGACAGGGGGTAGCATTCCAGCCCTGGGTAGATGCCCAGCCACACTGAGTCCTAATACAATGAATCTTAACCTCAGGCTCACGGGTAGCACTCGGGCTCTCTGAATGACCTGAAATTATAGGCAAAATACGTATTGATATTCCTGAGGGGGCAGTCCACCAAACCACCAGATTCTTAGTGGTGAGAGCCATCTGGGACTTAAATTACTGACTAGTTATGTGTGGACGCATCTGCACTCTACCTCTTCGCCTATTAATAGTAGAAAAACATTGCGACGTAGTAGCTAAAAAATTAAAAAAACACTCTGGAGCCATGCTACCTGGATAATGCCAGCTCTATCACTTACCAGCTACGTGACCTTGAATAATTATTTAATGTCACTGAGCTTCAGCTCATTCTGCTTACTTCATTGGAGTGTTGAGTGGACTAAAAGAGATAACACTGGGAAAGCCTGTAGCAATGGGCATGGTGCATTTGAGAGGCTCAGTAAATTAGTGATCATTGGTGCTATGGTGCTGTGGTAGTCTAGAAATACCCATTAAACACCAGTGTTCTACTTTGAAGGTGTGCTCTAAACCAAGGGATAGAAAACTACGGTCTATGGGCCAAATCCTGCACACTGGCCATTTTTGTAAATAAAGGTTTACTAGCCCTCGGCCATTCCTGCTTATTTACATATAGTCTATGGCTGCTTTCAGACCACAAGCACAGACTTGAGCAGTTATGATAGGAAATGTATGGTGTGCAGAGCTAAAATATTTACTACCTGCCCCTTGACAGAAAAACATTTGCCAACCCCCACTCTAAATAGTCAGAAAGCAGTGATCTACTCTGGAGAAACTCATAAGTACACAAGGAGGCCTAGACAAGGCTGTCTTTATAACATGGTTATTTTACTCTCAAATCGCTGAAAACAATCTAAATGTCAATCAGAAAAGGCCTGCTATACTCATAGCATGGCAGATAAAAAGAAAGCATTCTATCTATATTGAGTACTGTGGAAAAGTCTCCAGTAGGGATTGTTGAGTAAAAAAAGCAAGGATGTTACCATTTGTGTAAAACATGCCAAACATATTATATATTTTATACTAGTTCATATGTAAATATGCAAATGCTTAGAAAGGGCTCTGGAAAAATATGCAACAAATGGAGAATATTGCTTGCCTTTGAGGAGGAACAGAGCATGGGGGTTTTTGTCGATAGAGAATTTAACCCTCTCCGTGATGCTTTTACATTAGGGCCAGGCAGACGCAGTCATGTATTTCTTGTTTAATTAAAACGGATTGGAAAAACATTGTATATAAAATGAATGACACTTGGGCAGAACATTGAGATGTGGGTGCTATTCTGAATGGGATGATGAGGAAAGAGCGTGATGCCAAGCAGAGGAACCACAAGAGCAGAATGAGGGGGAGGGGTGGCACTGGTGTAATTGGGCAGTGAGGACAGTGACCAGTGTGGCAGGTTGCTGAATGGCAGGAGAAGGTGAGGCCTGGGGACAGGAAGCAGACAGTTAGCATTAGGGAAGTTATTTATCACAGTAAAGGTCAGAAAGGGGAATCAGGGCCTTACCTCTAATGCCACAGTGGGCCACGCCTTCCAGGCAGCAGGTGCACAGGTCATGGACACTTACAGTGAGGCTGAACAGAGCCCTGGGGTCCATTGGCCTGCCGGATAAGGGGGTGGGGGCTTGCTCTTTTTAGTTCTTCCCCTTTTTATATCTTATTTTTTAAAGATTTTATTTATTTATTTGACAGAGATCACAAATAGGCAGAGAGGCAGGCAGAGAGGGAGAGAGGAGGAAGCAGGCTCGCCGCTGAGCAGAGAGCCCGATGCAGGGCTCAATTCCAGGACCCTGAGATCATGACCTGAGCCGAAGGCAGAGGCTTTAACCCACTGAGCCACCTACACCCCTTTAATTCCTTTTTCTTAATTTCCTCAGATTATGTTCTGGGGGAAGGAAAACAGAATTCGCTCTGCTTCTCAGGGCTTCATAAAACAACTGGACAATTAGATTTGGTTTTTAGCATTAGGAGAAAAAAAATGCCTATTTCTAAAACAGTTACTATAACATGAAAAAGTGCCAGTCAGTTGTGGCTTGAGGCAAGATGACTCTGCACTGATATTTTTAACATTAGGAAATCCACCCAGCTGGAGGAGAACTTAAATGTGCTTCCTGGGATGAGCGGCAGTTATACAATAACCAAGAAGAAACTGAGTAAGCGGCCAGATTCCGGGGCTCTTGTTTGAAACAAAGGTGGGCCCAGGCTGTGAGCACTTGGCAGAGACAGGAAGTTGGGCAGGAAAGGCAAGTTTCAAATCTACAGAGATGATTGTCAGACTTCAGCTCTGTGATTAGGTATTAGGGAAGCAGTCATTCCCTGTACTCCCTCTGCACTCCACAGCGATCTTTGTGGCATAAGGTGGAACTAGTGAGACACGAGCCTTCCTGGGTCCTCTCCAGGCAGCGGTTGGTTGGCAAGCTGTTTTTATAAAGAGTCAAATAGTAAATATTTTAGGATTTGCAGGACAGGTGGTCTCTGTCACTATTCCTCAGTTTTGCTGTTGTGACACAAAAGCAGCTATAGACTGTACACAGATGAATAGAGATGGCTGTGTCCTAATAAAACTTTATTCATAAACATAGCATCTGGCTGGATTTGGCTCATGAGCCACAGTTTGCCAGCCTCTGTTCTGAAGCAGTGATTTCACACCTTGGGGCATCAACACTCTATTCTCTCCCCAGGGGATTTGCAGTATTGGGGGGGGGGGGGTTGGTTAAGAGCAGGGGCTTTGAATTCTGGCCCAAAGTCCTTATGACCTTTGTGACCTTGGACAAATGGTATAACCTCATGAGCCTTAGTGTCTTCATCTATAAAACAGAAATAATATCTATATCACTAGGCTCTTTTGAATGGTAAGTTAGATTACTCAATGGGGGCAGGATAGTGTAGTAGTTAAGAATATAGAATACAGATTTACTGGATTCAAATCCTGGCCCCAGCATTTATTAGCCCCAGGGCTTGGGACCAGGTTCTTTTTATTTCCATTCCTCAGTTTCATCATTTGAAAAATAAGATTAGTAAAGGTGTCTACTTCATAGTATGTTAGGACTATGATTTGAGTTCAAGATAGGAAGAGCTTAGAACAGTGCTGGAAACATAGTGCACTCATAATAAACATCAGCTATGGTAGTAAGTGGTTGTAATTACTTCTATGATAAGTATTTCGTTTTACATAATAATAGATCTTTACCTGCCTTAAAAAATAATAAATGTGATTTAAGGCTAACCTTATAATAAGGTCACTCTTACTTGCATTGCAAAATAACCTTTTCTTGAGAGGGGCAAGAAACAAATGAGACCATCCGCTTATAATCAACAGTCTGTCTGTATCCAGCACAAACTGGAGGAAGCAACTAAATTCTACTAATGGCATGTTAACTGTGTAAAAAAATTTAAAAAATTTAAAAACATGAGTTACTCTAATGCGAAATTTTACTTCCCATAAATTGGGGGACTAGGAAGGGTGGCAGGGTCAGGGTCTACAGCAGAATCTCAGAACATTTAATGAAAGGAGCAACTCAGGGAGCAACCCCACATCATAGTCCAGACCGGGGCTAGTCAACTTCTGACCTCCACCGCACTCAAGCTTGACCACAGGTTAGAGCAGGCAGGTGACCCATATTTGCCCAGTTATACTCAGACCCAGGATTTTGCTGGACTTTGGGGGATAATAAGCCTTTTTTCTTCTTCCTACTGGAATTGCTAAGCTGATGGGTTCCAGGCCTAGAAGGGCCAAAGACCATTACATGAACAAAACCTGTCTAAGAATGAAGCTGGGAAAAGACAAAAGCAAGAGAGTTAAATTCTTGACATGACTTACCTCACCAGATCCAGCTGTACCTGGATCCTGTTAACCCCCATACTTTACAGTTATAAATAAATTCCCATTGTTCTTAAATCAGTTTCTGTCACTTGTACCTCATAGAGGCCTGACAAATATATCCAACCTATTATGCTATGACAGAACAAAAAAATTTGAAAATCATTTTCCAGAACTCTCCTCCAGATAAAACAGGGCAAACTTCCCTTACTTCCTCCAACTACTTAGAAATAAGCCAGTCAGCCCTCTGGGTTGGGCCAAAGGAATAGTCCAAAGGAACAGCAGTAATAGTCCAAAGGAACAGCAGTCCCCACCGGCTGAGATAAACAGCAACTTAATGTATAGAAATTGCTAGAGACCTGAGGATGGTGCTCAGGATGGGGGTGTGAACAAGTTGGGCACCAGCACCACAAAGGGCCTGGCTGGAGAGGCTGCTGCTACTGCCAAGACTGGACATTGATCCTGGCTAGAGACAGTCCTCTCTGGTGCTTCGGTCCAGAAATGGACCGTGCTGCCTCCCTGAAAGAATTCCACATGTGACTGACACCGAAAACTCAGGATTCAAAATCCCCAGGCAATTGCATCGATTGTCCGAGCCTAGGTCCCCTGCCTGAACCCTGGCCATAAAGGAAGCTGGCAGAGTGATGTGACTGTTCTGACTTCGAGAGTGGAAGGCAGACTACACCTCCCCGTGAGACTCTGGGTAGCAAAAAACAGAAATGGAACAGAGTGGAGTGAATAGGAGTAAACAAAATAAAATGGCATATGTCCACAGTAGTTCATCTTCCCTTTCCTAGAAATGCTACCACTCCACTCGGGGATCCGCTTACCGTCCTCGGCCTCTAGCAACTGCCACAGCTTATCTCCTACCCGCTGTGGGTCAGCCAGAACCCAGAACCTTCTCAACGCTGCCTGCCTACCTCTGAGGCATTTTTCTGGGCCACTCCGTGATTTCATGGGGACATGTTACCTCCCCAGGCTGTCAGCCTTGGACAGTGTGATTTCCAGAAGGCCCTCAGCCCAGCTCACGCCATCTGTGAGCCGACTCTAAATCCGCCCACAGCACTGAATGGTAACTAATTATCAGACCCGTCCAGCCCCGCCATGAGGCTCTGCACACGTCTGCTCTGCATTGTGGGCAGAAGGGGAGTCGGGCAAGGAGCAGCACTGAGGAAGTCGCAGGTCCCAGCAAGCCTGCCCTTCTTGTCATTTCCCTTTTGTCTCCCAGGAAACTAATCCCATTCCTCTTGACGAGTGCACAGTGAGGCTGCTTGCTTCAGCAATCGTCAAGGTAGCTTATCCCCTCGTTAATTAACTACTCAGAAAAATGCTGTACGACACTCTGCTGTTTGGTTTCTAGCTTGTTAACACAAGGGACTCCAGAGAAACTTTGACCTGGCCCATGGCTGGGAGTTGGATGACTCAAGAGAAAAGCTGGATGGAGGAGGGGCTTGTTTCCCCCATGGCTCACTGTCACTTTCAGGCACCATGGGTTGGATCTGGGTAGGGTGGCTGGGACCCCAGCCGCCATTAGGAAAATAGAGGTTCCTTGCAGGGCTCTGGGCTTGGGAGACCTGATTACAGAACAGAAAGACCTGCACAGTAGAGTCTGGCTAGATGGCTAGAAATATCAGCATATTAACCTCTTCATTTGGGCAATATTGTCCTAAGGAAGAGGTCAAAGATCAGATGTGGCTTAAAACCTAAATTCAATTGACCAGCGCTTACTGGTCATCCGTGACCTGCCAGCCACTCTGCTGAGCACTGGGAAAATAAGTACCCAAGACACAGTCCTGCCCTCAAGGAGGTCTGTCCAGCTGGACAGATCAGCATTGGCCTAGGCTACAGAGATGCAAAGGAACAGTGGACCATGGAGGTGCGAGGTGAGCACGACGCTAACTGGGAGCGAATAGAGGGCTATGGTGGTGTTTCCTGTAGCTGCTGTAACAAACTGTCCTCAATGTGTAGCTTAAAACAACAGAAATGCATGCAGTCTTTCATGGTGCTGGAGGCCAGACGTCGGAAATAGGGTATCAGCAGGGCTGCCCTCCCTCTGGAGGTTCCGGGAGGGAATGGACTCCCTCCCTCTTCCAGCTCCTGCTGGCTGCCGGCAGTCCTCGGCTTGTGGCCACCCCACTCCGGTCTCTGCCTCCACCTGGTCTTCACATTGCCTTTCCTCTGTGTGTCCGGCTCCCTCTGCCAACACCTTATGAGGATACATAGGTTGGCTCTCTGGGCCTGTCCAAGAAAATCCAAGATAAGCTCCTTCTCTCAAGAAAACGTAATCATATCTTCCAGGACCTAAAGTAAGACCATCACATAAGATAATATTCAGAGGTTCTGAGGATTAGGAGGGGAATATATCTTCAGGGAACCATTTTTCAGCTTGGGATGGGGAGAAGGAAAACTCCCTAGAGGTCTTGGGCCCTACCCTTCCCCTGCTATTCTCCCTGAGTCAGGGGGCCAACCCCTGACAGCTGTGGTTCCCCAGCTCCTGTGTCAGCTGGCTCCCGGCTGAGTGCTTCCAAGCAGAGTCATTCCCAGGAGACATAAGAAGAGGGGGATGAGAGGGAGAAGCCAAGGGATCCTTTTCCTTCTTGCCCTAGTAGCAGCTCTGGGAGTGGCTATGTCTCCTCCGTGCTCACATCTCCTGCCATTGGGTCCCAGCGCTCTGACACCACCACCTGTTCCTCCAGCCCAGGAATGGGAACAGCTTCTTATTGTGTCCTGTCTATGGGAGAACTCAGCATCCTCTGTTGGACTCTCAGCTCTGCTCACCTGCGTAACCGGTTACCCTTCATTTAAGTCCTTCTGTAGGACATACAGTGGCTTCAGTTCTTCTGCTAGGCCCTCAACCAACACTAGGTCCAAGCTCAGATTTGAAGGATAAATAGTTTAGGAAAGGGGGGAGGGGATTGTTGTCCCAAGGTCAGCCGGGCAGACAGATCCTCAGATGGAAAAGACAGACATCAATGAGTTCATCACCCAAATAACTATATGATGACAAACAATGGTCCGTGTATGAAGGGGAAGTAGGATAGCTTTGGAAAAACAGTGATGGGACATCCAATCCGGCATAAATGGTCATTAGGGCTCCCTGAGGAGTGATGTTTGTGCTGAGCATTGAGACCTGAGCCAGGAGATGATCCAGCCGAGGCAGCTCAAAGATGGGTTGAGTCATAGGTGGAAGTCCTGATGTAGAAGGGAGCCCTCAAGGGTCTGAAAGGTCAGTGCAACTAGAGCTCCAACTCTAAAAAGCCTCACCAAAAGGGGCAGTAAAGATAGGCAGGAGGCAGCTTGTTGTACAGGGTCTTATGGAATTTGGGTTTGGGAATGGCAGTCAAGTGGTATGGTTTTCTCGGAACAGAAGAGAAGATAATCTAGGGCTAGCAGCCACCTAAGGAAGGCCTCAGCTGGGGCACAGGAGATCAAGGACAGATGCTACCCTCCTCCCCACGGCCTGGATTTGAGCAACCAGTTTGTTTCTCAAGAAATGAGGTAGGAGGGGCGCCTGGGTGGCTCAGTGGGTTAAAGCCTCAGCCTTCGGCTCCCAGGGTCCTGGGATCGAGCCCCATATCGGGCTCTCTGTTTGCCAAGGAGCCTGCTTCCCATCTCTTTCTCTGCCTGCCTCTCTACCTGCTTGTGATCTCTCTCTCTCTCTGTGTCAAATCAATAAATAAATAATCTTTTTTAAAAAAATGAAATGAGGAAGGACATAATGCACAGAAAACCATGTGAGAGAACTGCAGGATGCAGACTCTAGGAAGAAGTTTCTAGAAGTTTACAACCACAGAGGGGCCTGCCATCTTCAAAGAAGTGCTTGGACTCAATGATGGATAGCCAGAATGAAGGATGGAGAAGACTCCAGCTGTACTGGAAAGGAGTCCTTAAGACTTCTTAGCATCTAGATGCTGGCTAGGAGTCCAGAGCTAGTCATATCCTAGGTACATTTGCTCAAAACACAGGTTCCCTGACCCCACCCCTGGAGACTCACAAGCAGTTATTTCCGAAGAAGGGCCTGAATCTGAACTTGTCAAAGCCCCCTGGAGATTTTATTTTATTTTATTTTTATTTTATTTATATTTTTAGAAAGAGAGAGAGAACATGTGTGTATGCATACAAACAGAGGGGCAGAGGGAGAGAGAGAGAATCTTAAGCAGGCTTCATGCCCAGGACAGAGCCTGACACAGGGCTCAATATCATGACCCTGAGATCATGACCCAAGCCAAAATCAAGAGTCAGCTGCTGCTTGACCACCTGAGCTGACCAGGTGCCCCACCCCAAGATTCTTATGCACAGCCAAGTTCATTAACCAGGGCTCAGGCTGATTCTTCTGTAGACTCTGCCCATGTCTCGGTGATGTAATTCTTGCTTCCTCCATGCTACACCCAGGCTGGTTGTAAACCCTCGTTCAGAAATGCCGGTTTTATGCCGAGGCTCTTTTTGGGATGCCCGTTGCTTCTGTTGTTGTTAATGTTCTTGTTGTGGTGGTGGCAACAGCTTCTTGTAAGAAAGACTTCAGCGGGGGGCAGTGGCCTGTGGACCTCAGCCTTCTGCAAACACCCTCCTAGACGTTCTGTAACACATATTTTGTCTTTTGAAACTTCTGAAGCACCCAGTACCACCTAGCTAAGATGAGAACAACTTAGGAAGAAGGACAGGGTTTTCTCACTCACCAGTGCCAGGCAGACCACTCCCTCCAGCCCACCCCCAACTGTAGGAGGTGGAGATGCTTAGTCCCCACCTTACCTGAAGCTGTTCTCCTTTATTTCCTACTTCAGAGAGCAATCAGCCTGGAAGATAGCTGTAGGGACCATCTGCCAATGTAGGCGGGCATTGGCATTGGCAGCTGGGGGTACCCCTGCCCTCTGGCTTCCATCGCCCCACCTTCTTAGAAGCCAGGAAGCCTCCTCTTATGGGCAGTCTGGGAAAAACAAGGTGGCAGGAGAATAAAGAGGATAGGGCAGGGACTGGGGCAATGCCAACACACTTTTAAAACTCAAAATAGAAAAAAAAAATTAAAATAAAACAAATGAACAAAAAACCCTCAAAATAGTGATTCTGGATTCCCAGGTCCTAATCCCAGCTCTGGGCCTCCTGCAAGTCATTATGTTTTGTTCATGTGTAAAATGGGGTGGTTGACCTGTAACCCCTAAGCTCTTAAAAAAAAAAAAAAAAGGTGTTTGTGCCCCTTGGCCTTGACTATTCTCACAGGAAAATAAAAATCGATTATAGAGGCTGCTGGAGCTTCTGAAGGACACCCCGTGGCTGCGAGTGGAAACGCCATTGGCTTTAGAGGCGGGTTTCCGTTTTTGCTCAGGAAGGTGACCACCTCGAATCAAGGCCCCTGAAAAATGATTTCGGGAGCACCTGTGTGGATTGAAGGTCGGTGCTAACTCCCTGGGCCTCAGGCTCATGTGCGGTGGCCGAGTGAGCTGCAGATCAAGGAGCCAACTTCGGGCCAGCTTTGAAAGAGGGCTTGATGGTAACACCCGTGTTGCTTCTGCCCAGGGCTGGGCCTCTCTTTCTGTCCGGCCGTGAAAATCACAGAAGGAATTTTCACCAAACCTGTCATTATTCCAGAAACTAGGGAGAGGATGGATCGGGATTAGGACTGGGGTGAGCACTGCCCACCCCTTGCAGGTGCCGTTAAGACCGGTCGGTCTTGGGGCGCTGGGGCAGGCTGCGTTTGGTTTGAGTATTGACTCCAGGCCTTTCTGATTCACAGCAGTAACCTCCTTCTCGTTTCCGTTTCATTAATTTTCATTAAGGCTTAAACAGCCATGCCTGTGGCCTGGATTCGGGGAATCGGGGTGGATCTGGACAATTAACAGTTCTTTACGTTTTGCAGGTTATCTCTGAGTAGAGAGAGACCAGGGAGGAAAAGTCTCTTTTTTTCATTCACCCTTTTACTGCTGTGTTCGTTGAGGCAATTTCAGTGGGATTAATTGACTGCCGGAATGGTTTGCATTTTACTGCCTAGGTATACTCACTGGGTCAGAAGATGTCTTAAAAGCAGAGGCCCGAGGCTGCTGACAGCCCCCGAGACAGCAGGCCACTCCACGAGGAAAGTGGGTTCTCATTCTTTATGACTCGGCAGGGTACTACGCCGCCTGTCTTTCCAGCCACCTGCTCTCGCGTGGAGAGTCAGGCTTTCTGTTTTTCCAGGGCCCAGGGAAACGAGTAAGCCTGAGCAGAGGCAGATGGGGAGGACTGAGTTTCCAAAAGCAAGAACACTGGGGTCTAGAGAAGACTGGACTTGGATAGCAACCCGGTAACAATTTTCTCTGAAAGCTGGGTGGAAATCTAATCTACGTGTTGGTGCTGTTGAACTTGTCAAAAGTTAACAGCTGTAAGTTCTTGCTGTCTGTGGCGGGGATTAGCCACCCCAACCGGGAGAAGCAGGCCACGTGAATGGGTGACGTGGGTCAGGTGCCCCGTGGAAGGAACCGCGCTCCTCTGGCCCACGGCAAGGCTTTGTGTGAACTTGGGAGAGGGGCCCCTTCCTCCCCACGGAAGCCAGCGAGTCCGGCTTTGATTTCAGCCTGTCTGGGCCCCCTCAGCAGACACAGCCGAATGCAGTGGCTCTCCCACCTAAGAACTGTGCCCTCCCAGGGGCGCCTGGGTGGCTCAGTTGGTTAAGTGGCTGCCTTTGGCTCAGGTCATGATCCCACTGTCCTGGGATCGAGTCCCGCATCGGGCTCCTTGCTTGGCAGGGAGCCTGCTTCTCCCTCTGCCTGCCACTCTGTCTGCCTGTGCTCGTTCTCGCTTCTCTCTATGACAAATAAATAGATAAAATCTTTAAAAAAAAAAAAGAGCCGTGCCCTGCTCAGCTCGGGACGACATGCATCAGGCAGGGCTGTGGGACCCAGCTTCCCAGCTGGGTCTGATGTGCTTTTCTGCTTGCTTGCTTCAGAATAAACTGGAAATCTGTGTGTGTGAAATATCCCAAGTTTAACATGTAAGCCACCGCTTCAATTCTTTGTTTCCTCTGAGGAGGGCTAGAGTGTACCAGCAAGGCACGGGGGAGGCGTGGCTCGGGCTCCAGCATGCCGGCTCTGGTACTGTACTGTGCAGGAGTTACGTATACACGCTCTCTGCTCCTACACACACACACCTGAGAAAAAAGAGTGGGAGATCCTGGGAGTCTTGTCTTTGATTCTTATGCCCCAATGAGCACACATTTGGAAAAGACCAAACGCCAAGCTCGAACATGTTCGGATGTTTTAAAGACCGTGAAATCCTAAGGGATGGAGAGCCAGGGTGCTTAAGGACACAGGTGTGTGGGGTGAAGCGGGCAGAGTGAACCAGGAGGGACAGTTCTGATCCAGGTGGATATTTTCAGTAGCCCATAACGAACTTTAAGTCTTTAACTGCTGGACAGACTCGAAGAATTCCAGCCCCCCCGACCCCTGGCATTAAAAGTTAGGAAGGGAAAGGAGGAATTTCTGGAGGGTGACTGGTATGCCAGCTCTGGGCCATACTGTGTGCTTCCTAGAGGCCTGTGATGGCCTCCTCCAGCCGTGACACTGTTTGTTCTTCCCTGCTGAGCCCAGATTGAACTCCTAGAGATGGTTAATTAAACTCTGAACTGCCAAACACACTGGAGAGGCCCGCTTTTGAAGAGCGGGAAATCCTAAGGACAGTTTCCTGTTTGCCAGTTTGCAACTGCAGATCTCACTGTTGTGTTAAATTTAACTAAGGCATGTGACAGCACTCAACACCCATGTCCCCTCTGCTGAAAGTTCTCATCCTGGGTGGGTGATGATCTCTTTTCTTCTCCCATTTCATTGTCAGGTATGTGTGCTTTGGAGGGGGTGAGGAGGTAGTCAGTCAAGTTTTAATGGCCCAGTTAATCTTTTCACGGACTCTGTTCTGTTAAAGGAACAGATATGTATCCTTCTGTCCATGTATATCTTCTCACACATGTATCAAGATTATAATATGCATTTGATAGATAAATGCAGATACATGTAATATATATGGAAATCGAGTCAATGATGAGGTTAGTTTGATTTAGAGCCTTTACCTGTCCTGTTCCCCCTCTGGGGTGACCAGTTGGTTCCCAAACAGCACTGGAAGACAGTGCATCTCACAGACAACCAAGAGAACCAAATTCTCATCTTAGATAAGTTATGTCACATGTGGTAGTCATTCAGTAAAGATCAGGTCTGATTCAGAGATGACTTCATTTGCTTTAGAGCTTTAAGAAAAATGGCTGAGTTCAAGTTGTGGACCCTGTACTGGACTCGGAACACACTTAGCCATGACTGTGCAAGTGGTGCTGTTGAGGCAAGGGGGAGTCAGGGGTAAATGTAGCTGAACAGAGCGTGAAGTTGCATATGGTTGCTGATGAAGGTACCAACAGCAAAAGGTAAACAGCGGGTCTCACGGGAGAGAAAGGGTTAATGAACACCACATGTAGATCTGTCATTTCTCTACTTCTTTCCAGGAACCCCTGGACTGATTAAATGGCCAGCTATGCTAACTCTTAGTCTTGGTGCAGTCCCTTTTCCCATTCTGCCACATGGTTTTATGCACACATATGCACACATATACTTTCCAAAACCCTGGGCACTGGGGTGGGAAGAGCAGAGTGTAGACAACCAGTAGACAAACGTCCAACTTCCAGAGGCTTCTGTGTTACTTTTTTTTTTTTTAATAAAAATGTCTCATTACTCTTGGAAATAGGCAAGGCAGACAGTTTGAAAAAAATAATTACTCCAACATTATCTTAACTAAAATCTTTGCCAAAAACTCAGACTGGGAGTTCTGTAGATTAAAAAATAATTCAGAGTATAAAATATGAGACTTATATCTTTGGTATCTGTGAGATTCCTTGGGAGTGTAAGGGGGAAAAAAGCTAGAAAAGAAGAAGGGTTTTCAACTACCCAAAGAAAGCAGTGGTTTATTTATTTAGCATGGTTTCCCACTCATGGACCCATTTGCTGGAATGGCCGCAGGCTGGAAAGTTCTAGCGAAGGACATTTACTGTGTTGCTCTGTGCAAATCCCTTTACCTCTCGGACTTCCGTCTTTGTCATCTGTGACAAGTGTTCACAATAAGGACCTTCCAGAGAGTTGTTCACGTTAAAAGGGAAAACGGATATGCCTTACCTTGTACGGTCCTCACTGAACCTTCCAGTGGGGGTCTGGAGACAGACTGACCTGAGTTCAGAGGCTGTCTCTGCAACGCTCCAGCTGTCCATTCTCTCAGCTGAAAGAAAGCCTGTGCCGATAACGCTTGTCATGGTGAGGAGTGAGACCGTGTGTGCAAAAGAGCACAGTGCAGGGTTTGGCTGAGAATGAATTTTTTATAGGTCTGGGATGTTATTAGCTGCTTTAAATATAATTCATTCTAGGCAGCCTCTTACTACCACCTCTGCCCACTGCTCACACCTCCCGCTGGTTATCTGGGGAAGAGGGGTGTGTGCTGCTCAGTGGAGGAGCTCCCAGTGATTTTCTGGGACCTTCCCAGAGAAGACCCCTCTCCTTGGAGGCCCTGATGGGAGAAGGTTCTGAAGCATACAGTCGCTTCAAAACATGCCACAAAAATCCCAGGAAGGAAGGCCCCGTTAGCACCTGCACAATTGGAGACCCACGTCAGCAGAATGGCCAAGAGCTTCCTGCCGAAACCCAAGGGCATGGCAGGTTTACAGAGGTCCTTCATTAAGATGAATTATGAACCTGTGGGTCTCTGTGGCTCTGTCTGGCCCAGGCTAGGAGGCGGAGGCCCAGCTGGCCCCCTGCAGGCACCGCCTGAAACCCTCTACCTCTCCTCCCCTCCCAGGCTCCTTCCCATCCTGCCGTGTACCCCCTACCCTTGTTTAGTGAAAAAGAAAGGCACCACCCCCGCCCCCCGGAGGTCCCCAGAGCAAGAGGGAGAGTTCAACCTACAAAAATTTCTTCTTGTAAGTGGCAGGCACCTGGCTGACCAGGCTTGGCGCTGGGCCCTTTGTGATGTGTGCTGACCCCTCTCCCATCTCCCCCACCCCCCAGGGGCCATTTACAAGTCCACATAGCCAGGAGGGAGAGGAGACAGTGGGGGTTGGGGGGAGCAGTCACAGCCACGGAGCTGGCTCTGCATTTGTTCCCATCCTACGCCACAGGTCAGAGGTTAGCCTGTCAGCTCCTCCAGTGTGCCTGGCTTTTTATGTTTTTGCTTTTTCTCTTTAAAACCGTGAAATATGATAAATGGTTGCACAGAGAAGCCAAGCACAAAATGCTCTCTAGGGCAGTGGTTCTTAAATGTTAATGTGCTAGCAAATCACCAGGGAATCCGGGCGTTGCTGGGGAAAGCCTCCAGCACGAAGGTGACATTTGGTGGCAGCCAGCCAAGGACTCTGAGGGCTCATCCGCAGCATGAGGGATGGGAGTTGGACACTAACAAGGTCTCCCCACCTGACCACAGAGCTGGCTGTATGGCAGAGAGGAGAGTCGCTGAGGGGTCAGAGGACTGGGAGGCTTGTTAAAAACAACTTCCCCAGGAGAGTTTTAAAAATAGAAGAGGGAACTACTATTTACTGAAGACAAACCACGGACACGCTTTATAGTTTCCACCAGCAAGACCGAGTCACGCAGCCGCGCGTGGGTGGTTTTAGAGCCCGAGTGCCTGAGATTGGCTCCCAGCTCCGTCTCCTGGGAAGGGTATCTTGGGGAAGTGATGTCATGTCTCCCAGCCTGACACTCTTTGTCTTTACAGCGATCGTGGTGGTAGTGCCTGGGTGGTCACAGAGTTATTTTATTGTGGGTTAAATGAGATACTACGTAAAAGCCCTTAGTATGGCGCTTGGCACATAAACGTTCAATAGACAATCTGTGCGGTCCACGTCCTCATCAACACCATAATCACCACCTCCACCCAGTACCCTCAAAGCTTGACATCCTATCTCTGACCCTCCTCTCTCTGGTCAGTTGGTATCTTTTCTTCAGTTAGAAAATTGAAGTTCTCTTGGTCAGAGACCAAGGATGAGAAGCAAAGCTTCCTTGTTGAGCTGGAGGCTGTGAGTGTTGAACACAAGCTGACAGCAGTCCAGGTTGTGCTACAGGCCTCACCCTTCAGTTCCCTGGTTTACACATCCACCTGGGCGAGCACTGCCCTGACAGCCGGGGGCCCCTGGGAAGCGTGTGCTCTCCCACATGGAAAAGCAGGAAAGGCATCAGGGAGTCATTGCCTGTAGCAGCAGGATGAGGGACAAGGATCTGCTTCTCTCTCCCCACTCTCTCCTCAAGTCCCTCTCTTCTTCTCTCTTCTTTCCTCTTTAGAAAGCCAAAGGGGAAGGCTGATTCGGGGAAGCTGTGCTTTTTCTGATATCCCCAGAATTGTTTGCCATTAAGAAGCTTGAAATCTGGAGCGTCTTTTTTTTTTTTTTTAAGATTTTATTTATTTATTTGACAGACCGAGATCACAAGTGGTCAGGCAGGCAGAGAGAGAGGGGGGGAAAAAGGGGGAGAGAGGGGGAAGCAGTCTCCCTGCAGAGCAGGGAGCCCGATGTGGGGGCTCCATCCCAGGACCCTGAGGTCATGACCTGAGCCGAAGGCAGAGGCTTTAATCCACTGAGCCACCCAGGTGCCCCAGAATCTGGAGCGTCTTAAGAAAGAGGATTCTGGGTTTGGACCTTGACATTGAGGAGGCTAAATTAACTCTTCCAAGCCTCAGTATCTTCTCAGTATCTTTATCTTTTGAAAACAAATGGTAATGGGAGCATCCACTAGACCATAAGCAACTTGAAGACAAGAAATGGGTTTGTTGGGGGTTTTTTCCCTCACTTCTTTCACTCCAAGCATCTCGAGCAGTGGCCGCCACACCACTAGCAAGGGGTACATGTCTAAGGGAACACGCGCCCCTCGCCTTACTGAGCCGTTGGATTCTCTGTGCAGATACTGTGTGTAGTGAAAGCCCTTGGCCCACACTGAGTTTCACTCTGTGTTTACTTTTCCTTTTCTCATCTGAGACAGGCTCTAAGGAGAAAGACGAAGAGTAAAGAAAGGAAAATGATAGGAAGGGGGCGATGGAAAATAAGGAAGCAAGAAAAAGCAGGCGAGCAGGCTGAAGCAGGTAGGGCTCAGGGTTGGGAGCAGGCCGGCCTTTTATCACACGCTAGGTCTCTGATGTCTACTTGGCCATTTGACTGATCTGAGTCTCAGGCTTCTCATCTGTAAGATGGGAGTAAAAACATTCATTTTACTGGTGGTGTGTATCTAAGGAGAAATATATTTGTGGAGACAGTTCCTGGAGCTCCTGGTGTGCTTTAGGTATAAAATGGTATGAAATCTGAAGGCGGAGAGGAAAAGAGGAGCCAAGAAAATAGATAGAAGGAAAATATGAAGCAAGGGAAGCAAAAGGAGAGGTTTGGAGTTTCTGCTTCAAAACACAACCATTTCCTGCTGCTTCTGGATGCTGGATGGCCTGCACTTGGGTCTGAGAAGTCCTCGCGCTTGGATACCACCTTATTGCTGAACCCTGTATTTTGTAACCCGATGGGATTCGATCAAAGCAGTGGGTGGCTAGGGTCAGGACTGGGTAATATACACACGGGATACAGCCACTATGGGGGAAGCAAAAGGAAGGGAGGGCCCCAGCCACGCTCCTAGAAAGTTAATTGTAGTTTCCTGGGATTCTGCAACAGACAGCGGTCTTGATCCTATGTGGCCTGGATGCCGTGACTCTCTGTCAAGCCAGAAAACAACATGGCTGTGTGTACAAAGCGACAGCCTGAGGAAAAGGCACCTGTGAAGTCCTGTTTTTTTTTTTTTTTTAAGTAACTTTATTTTGGCAACAGCATTTTCATTTTAATAGTTAAGGAAGTTGTAGGCACTTTGAAAATTTTGGAAAATACAGGAAAGAATCTAAGTTCAAGATAATCCACCACTGACTTTTTGATATAAATTCCTTCCTGTGTGTGTACATGCATACCTTTCTTTTGGGTGAGGGTGTGTAAAATTGGGGTATATTTTTATTATCCTCTAAGTACTTAGTTTTCCCAAGACCCATCAGTTAAATAACATTTCTTTGACTCTATAGGAAATCCTGAACTAGATTCTGATTAGCTTTCCTCAAGTCTGAAATTAAAAAGAATATTCTTGGGAACTGTTGTTAATTGCAATATTCTACAATTTATTCTAGAATTTCCAGAGAATAGACTTTCCAGAGATTGAGTTATAACATGTCCCCTATTTCTCTTAGGCTCTCAAGACACATTTCTTCAGCCCGCTCTCTTCTCTTAGACTAAGTATGAGAGCAGGAAAAAAAACCCCAGTTTTGACTCTTGTTTTTTAGGATATGTTCCACAAAAAAGCATTTTAGCAAGGTGAAGAGGGAGGTAGGAACAAAAGGCGAACATAGGGAAGGAAGGGGAGAGAGAAGACAGTGAAAGAAGACGGGCGGAGGGGTGAGAGGGTATCCTCTGCTGTGGGACGTGCCCTAGTCCTTTGTCCAGCTGATGCTTACCACATGTCCATCATGTGCCAGCCCTATATAATAATCACAACCTCCTGAACAAGCCCTGCCCTAATATACGCTCTCTGATCTCTCTGTAGTCTGGAAAAGACCCCCAACCCCCTTAACCCTTGGATAACATTCTTCATAAACCATTGGAGAAACTCAATTTATCTTCTTTCCTGGAATCCCCTTACACCTCACAATGGCCGAGGGCAGACCAACGCAATGCCAGGCCTGCTCTTTCCTGAATGAAACTTCCCCGAAGGGTCGTGCCCTTGTTGGTGGAGCCTTGTGCAGGAAGCTCTCCTAGAGTTTGAGGGGACTTTCCTTTGGGTGGGAACCTTCCAGGACAACTCTCACCACACGGCAGATTCTCAAAGAGCAGGGTGGAATCCTCTCCCCATGCCAAGGGGCCGGGGCCGGGGCCTTTGCCCCTCGTGGGGATGTGTTGTAGGAAAGCCCCCAGGGCAGACTAGATGAAGCAGTGGCTCCATCCGTGGAGAGGGAGGGAGGGAAGGTTGCATCTTGTTTTAACCGACCGCTTGATTCTTTCACCCCCTCAAGACATGTCTATTGAAACAAAGAAGATAAATATGTGGGGGGCGGGGGTAGTGTGTTGATTCACCGAATGGGGGGCTCCTTTCTCCTTGTGTGTGTTTATTAGATCATCACGTTGTACACCGTACATGGCTGCCAGCTTTATTTGTTCATTTTTATCTCCACAAAGCTGAAAAAATAAAAATTTGGAAGAAAAAGGAGGTATTTGTGGAGGGTCTACTTCGGTTATGCACCAGACATTGGTGTGGGCCCTGAGGGCAGTCCGGTAAACCGACAAGCCAGGTTCCATAGAAGCATCCAGACGAACTGAGAGTAAAATGGAAGATCACCCTGTGATCAGCCCTAAGCGGAGAGCTGGCGGGGTGGGATGAGACAAGAGAGCAGTGGTGCTCAGTTCTGGTCAGGAAGCTGGCGACATTCAAGCCAAGCCCTAACTCAGGGCTTCTCACACCTTCATGTGGACAGAATCCCGTGGGGATCTTGTTAAAAATGGCAGATTCTGATTCTGAAAGGTGGTGTTTCTGACCAGCCTCCCCAGTGATACCCAGGCTGCTGGTCCCTGGACCACACTTTGAGTAGCAGGGTTCCAAATGCCCGTGAGGGTTGCTTTGGACCTGCTTGTGGAATGAGCGCTCCGGGCAGGGAAAGAGCCAATGGAAAGACAGATGAGGACTAGCATGGCTGGGGAAAGTGCCAGATGAGCTCTAAGAGGCAAGAAAGAACCATACCCTATAGGGTTTTGCGTGGAGGGCAATGGGAACTCCAAATAGAGGGCTGTCATTAATAATATATCCCTCCGTTGTTCTATCTGTATATAAGAAGCCAAGTCTGTCCTGTGCTTCTGCCTAGATAATTCTGGGCAGGAACCAAGCTCAAGCAACCTCTCACAGATTTGGGGAAGGGGGGTGGAGGGGCTGCAAAGAAAGCATTCCTGTAGCCCACTCCATATAGCTAAAATTCAGCAAAACAACTTCCCTTGCTCTGGAGTTTGCGGCGGGGGGGGGGGGGGGGGGGGCAGGGGAGGGGTTGTGGAGAATTTCTTAACAAAATGCTTTCAACCTCACAAAATTTTAAGACACAGATTTTTTTTTTGTTAAAGATTTTTATTTATTTATTGGACAGAGAGATCACAAGTAGGCAGAGAGGCAGGCAGAGAGAGAGGAGGAAGCAGGCTCCCCGCTGAGCAGAGAGCCCGATGTAGGGCTCAGTCCCAGGACCCCAAGATCACGACCTGAGCCGAAGGCAGAGACTTAACCCACTGAGCCACCCAGGCGCCCCTAAGACACAGCTTTTATGATTTTCCAGGATTTAGACATATGTACACAAGCAGCACCAAAAACATACCAAGAGAGAAAATTCCAGATCCTCACTCACCCCCAGTGCAGAGAGACTTGATTCCCCAAATATGTGCTTATGGTAGTTGGTTCAAGAAAAATGACATAAAAATCCTGGCATCAGTTGATCCCCTTCCCCCTCCCTCTCCTACCAGAGTCACAGTTACTGTGGATGTCCCATGGAATGAGAAAAGACAACTAAAATGGTAAACCCAACCATTATCCCAGAGTGTCTACTCCAAAATTAGAATAAAAACAAGACAATCAGGGGCACCTGGGTGGCTCAGTGGGTTGAGCCTCTGCCTTCGGCTCAGGTCATGATCTCAGGGTCCTTGGATCGAGCCCCACATGAGGCTCTCTGCTCAGTAGGGAGCCTACTTCCACGTCTCTTCTCTGCCTGCCTCTCTGCCTACTTGTGATCTGTCTGTCAAATAAATAAATAAAATCTCTTAAAAAACAAAAAGAAAAAAAAAAAAACAAGACAATCAGTGACTTTCAGGTGATGAATTATGACCCGGTCCCTCCGTGACGTGTTGCATTTCTATCCAGCTCTCCTTCTCGATGGTTGGCCTTGTGGGATGGGTTTCCTGCATTGTGAAACTGCTCCCTGTCAGAGAAGAGCTCAATCGGCTGAGCTCTCAGCCTAATTAATCCAATCATGGGATGGTGATTAAGAGGTCAACAGTGGCATTTCAGAGAACTCCCTCTGCCTTAGCAGCAGCGAGCTTGACCCCACAGTGTCCCTGGACCCAGAGAACTCTGGCGACCAGTCCCACTTTGGGCCCTCACTGCCGTTGTTCGTAGGAAGGCTGACCAAGGGAGAGGGCCACAGTTTGGTCCACCCCCAGAGGAGCCACAGTTGGCAGCCCCAAGCATGATGACTTTAATTAGGAATTCCCTCCTTCAGCCTAACTCCTTAGGAGGTGGTAGGAGGAAAGGGTGACCCTTAAGACCTCAGCAAAGGTACTTACCTCTCCAACATTCTGCTTCCTCGGCTGTAAAATTGATTACTGATTGTACTTACTTCTGAGTGTACATTTTAGGAGTAAATTGGTTATTATATAAAGAGCTTCGAGACAATGCCTGGAATGTAGAAATACTCAATAGATGCTAGCTATTACTATCAGTATTGCTATTACTATTATTGTTTGTGTCATTGAGTCTATTACTCAGAATTCCTAGTTTCAAGGTACAAAATCAGACTTTGCTGATTTGAGCAGAAAAGGAATGCACTAAAAATACAGAGTTTGTCAGAGAGATGGGAAATGAGACCAGGAAACCACCCAGCCACGAACAACACCCAAAATCACCACGCAGACCTGCCCTGGAGGGCAACACGCAGTCCGCACCCGGCTGCGGAGACAGCACATACCACTGCCCAGTCCAGCCACAGCTGCCCCAGCACCCTATCTGGCCCAGCCTCTGAGAAGGATTCTTCCAAATCCCCACTTCCTCTCGGAGCATTCTCCTCGCTCCCTTGTGGCTCTGCTCTCTGATTGCCGGAGCCCCAGCAGCATGCCCCTAGCTTACTGCAGGGGAGTCTGGGAAACAAACATCTGGCATTATCTGGTTCTGTTGTGGAAGGGGGCTCTGCCTCCCAGCAAGACTCAAAATATGGAGAATTCTGCAAGTGCTGGTTGAAGGACGGGCTTTGGTATGGTGGTGACCGTCATGCACACAAGCCTCATCCCCCCCACCTGCAGTGCCGGTGCTTGTGGAAGTATAGAACTAGGAAATTCAGGCTTTCTAAACCTAAGGAGAAAACAAGGAGCCTGGGGAATGGGGGAGGGGAGACTATGGTGTAAGAAAAGGAGCTTTTTTTTTTTTTTTTAAGACTTTTTATTTATTTATTTGACAGAGATCACAAGTAGGCAGAGAGGCAGGTAGAGAGAGGGGGAAGCAGACTCCCCACTCAGCAGAGAGCCTGATGTGGGGCTCAATCCCAGGACCCCAAGATCACGACCTGAGCCGAAGGCAGAGGCTTTAACCCACTGAGCCACCCAGGCACCCCGAAAAGGGGCTTTAGAAGAAAAGCCTGATGGGATGTGAAGGTTCCGGTCTGAAGGATAAATTTCCAGGGCTTACATGCAACCCGCACTGCATGAGCATTTACCAATAAATATTAAATGAATGTGTGTCATTACTGGATGAGCCCTCTGGCTACCTGGAGCTACCGCTGTGTTGGAGGTAGGCTGGGGTCTGCTGCGGAGGCTGGCAGTGCTTCAGCATGGAGGCAGGTGCCTTTCCCTGAACAGTTTGAACTGCTGCTTGGTACAGCGCTGGTAAGCCAGAGGGAGACTGTGGGAGGCTGAGAACGGCCAGAGACAACAGGAAGAGCATCCAGAGGCTCAGACCGGGGTCAGGGGTCATGTTGCTCAAGAGATTACACTGGCCAGTGACCTAGCCTCATAGGTGGTGTGAGTTTTATCTTTCTTGCCTAGGCTCCCACTGGTCTGTGCTGACCTCTATCCAGCTGGAGTCTAGAAACATCCCTAACCCTCTCCCTGGGGGGCTGTGTCGGAATGACAAAACTTCTGCAGACAGGCTAGATAGACCTAGCATGGTGGCTCGGTTGGTCACCCTGAGAGTCTTCAGATTTGAATGATAAGTCACCTCTTCATGTGTACTCACCTGTTGTCATAGTCCTCTTGGAGCTGGAGGGACCTGATGTGAATAATGGAAGAGTTGGTTTTATACAGAGACATCCATGCCTTTAAGTCATTTGTTCCTCTCAACCCCTTGAAGAAGGGCAAGCAGATGTTTACAAACCTCATGTGATAGAACAGGGGCACACCTGAAGCTCAGGAGGCTTATGTGACTTCTCCAAGGTCACACAGCAGTAAGTAGAGAGCTCATCTCAGGTCTTCGGTCTCCCAGTCCAGTGCACCTGTTGCTCTCCTTGTGTGGTGACTCATCAGTGCAGGAGGTAGGAGAACACTGGTCCTAGGGACTGGACTCAGACCTCCCATGTTGCTGTAAGGGTTAAAGAAGATTTAGCTTGGAGCAGCCAAATGATAGCACTCAGTAATGTCATAATGTTCTCATTTATCATGTTCATCAGTATTCTCTGCTGTTCTCTGGGATACTCCTAGCTGTCTGCATTCCCCCCACACCTCCATACTGCCTAATGTCCCCTCTCTCTTGATCCGGTACGTCTCCGTGGGGGCCATCTTCCTCTCCCTCTCATTGGTTTCTGGAATCTGGAGGTAGTAATTCTCACCCCTGTTCATAAATGACTCTTTGGCTCATTGGGAATCAAAAGTGAGCTATTGTTCTAGTCCCAGCTCAAGCCAACTTCGATCCAAGAAACTTCAAAGGGAGTTTTTGTTACCTTCTAGCATTTCCCTGTGACATTCTCAGAGCCCTGCACCTGTCGTTTCCCCCTTTCTCTTCCAACCAAAGTGACCCAATATCCCTCCTCTCTCTGCCCCGCCCACTGTCTCAACAGCTCACACAAAGCATGGAGAAGGCAAGAATGGCTATTTCCTGAACAAGAGGCCAAGTCAGTTGTAGCGGTCGCTACAGAACACAAGGCCTGTGTGGTGGAAAGAGACAGGCAGGCAGAATTTCCATTTCGGTCATACCTCTGGATTCTAAGCTGGCCCCTAGCAGTGCTCCCCTGTCAAAGGGGTACTGCAGAAACCCCCCTAATGCGGAGGCTCGTTTTGTTCGGCGAAAATGGAGAGCACAGGGGATCCTAAAGGGTTGTGGCCTCATCAGAGGGACAGCAACCCACGGAACGCACCAGGAGTGAGAAGAAGCCCTCGTCTGGTATCCTTTTCTAAGCCCGCCATGTGTCCCCCTCCATGCCCTCCACCCAGGAATCAGTGTCTTATGAACTACCTTTCCTGAAAAGCGCCTTCTCCTCCCTTACGTCACACAAAACAAGAATCGAATTAAACTCTGGGCTCTTCCTGCTGCTACTTTGTGGAACAGTGAAATATAGCTGGAGGTATTGGACTGTGCAGGAATGATTTTATCTGTTGCCTCTGCTTTCAAAGAAGAGGAAAAACGAGCACAGTCCCCAGTTTTGTGTCAGCTACTAGGCTCCCATCAGGTGCTGAAGCTAGCTAGCACCCTCTGCAAGATTAAATGTACCAAAGACTTCTTGGCCATCATGGCCACATATATCAACAACCCACATGCGCTCCCCCCACCCGGCATGATGAGCACTGTTTTAAGACCCGTCTCATATCAGCCTCTGAACTGCCTTACCTGGAAGGTGAGTTCTCTTAGAAGTAGCACTTCACAGATGGGAAACTGAGGCTAATGGAGGTTAAATGGCTTGCCCAAGGTCACCCAGCTAGCAAGTGTGGCAGCCAGGATTTGAACCCAGTGTACTGGCTCCAAAGCCCAAGGGCCTAGTTGTGCCACAATTTATGGAAGAGGGTTGATAATGATGAAGGTGACTTAGCAGCATGGGAGTCTAAAAGATGTGTAAGGCCAGTTTGAAAGTTGGGTCATCAGGCTCTTTTTTTTTTTTTTTTTTTGCAGGAAAAGGTATGGAGAAAATTTAGGCATGTGTCAGTGAACATAGCACCATGGCATTCAGGCGATGGGATTGGGAACTCAAGTGAGGAATCTGGCCTTTGCATCTTTAAATACCTCAGAAGGTCAGATTAGCACAGAAACCCTGATGCTGAACCGAACACTTGGTCCTCCCAGTTGGCAAAACATTAGCTGGCTGAAATACTTCCTGATGGAAATACCGATAACGCACTGACAAAAGTTCAGACTTGTTTCTAAAGGTCATCTCAACCAGCGGAGCAATTAGTTCAAGTTTGCCTTTTGCTTTTCCCTGGCGAGAGTTTTAGCCGAAACCTCAAATTTGCGTCCTCTTTGCAACATATGGTCAGTGACAGGAGACAGCCTGAGATCATACCTCACACAGGACGTGCGGTGATCAGACGGTTTCTCTTCCTCGGGGCCGGAAGCAGAGTTAGACATTGAGACTGCAGCGTGGCAACAGGTAGCAGCCTCTCCGAGGGGACTCTCATCCCTGGGATGCTCCCTGAACCCCAGAAACATCCCGCGTCCTCCTGCATCTAGCGTCTGAATCCTGCAAGCCCCACAGTATCACTGTGTTGAGCCCCCGAAACCCCCCAGTCCCTTCAGCGTCCCCTGCCACCTTCAGCTGGGACCTGCTTCAACTTTCGTCTTACCACATCTCTTTCCTCTTCCTTTTCCATTCCCACGGCCGCTGCCCACTTTCACATCCCATAGCCTCTGCCCAGCCTGTCGCGGCTACCCTGTCTTCATCCCACTTTCCTGTGCCGCCTCCATAGGCAGGTGGGGTGACCTTTCTAAGAGAACCCCCCACCTTGACTTAATCCTGCTTAAAATCCTTCAGAATTCCCCACTGCTTTCAGAATAAAGCCCAAAATCTTCTGTGGACGGGACGGGCCCCTGTTTGCTCGCCTGTCCTCGTATGTCACACACTCTTCACACTCTCTCTTCTCCTCCCTTCTTTCTGCCGGCCTCCCTAGACTCTCGCCGAACGCCGAATAGCACATGATCTCTTCCGCATTTGCATGTCCCGTTGCCTCTACTGTAATCGTCTTACTACTCACAGAGTATGCAAAGCCCCCTGTGGAAGTTAGACATCTTTCTTCCAGCCTCCCAAGCTTTCTGGGACCACTCCTACAAGTCTGAGTTCCTCAGGAACCCAGGACAGGCGCCCTCGCCCTATACTGAATTGCAGAGAAGCCAGGACCTGGTCAACGTGGAAAGCCCCCAGGGAAGCAGATGAGGACCGGAGGTACCTTCCGGTGACGTTGCTCGGTCTGCTGACTCTGGTTGCAAATCTTCCGCCTCGAGCTTTCTGGGGCCCCGCATGACAGTTCTTCTCTGCATGCCTCACCTGCCACCCACACGCGACCCTGCTGCTCCTCGTTAGATGAAAGCATCTAGAAGTCAGTCCCCACCGTGATAGGTGGTCCCGCATTCAACTCGTGTCTGACACTGATGATTTCTGTGCCTCTTGATATATGCCTCTTCTGTCCATCGGGGGCAGTGGTTGTAACTCTCTCTGTGGGTTGTTGTGAGGATTCCATCAAGCATGTTGTCCGTGTCCAGGTAGTTGGTAAAGGAGTCACAGCGGTCCGTATTATTTCCTATTGGTGCCTTCTCCATTGTAGCCGAGTTTCTGCTATCCACTTATTTCCCTGTATGTTGCAAAGGCTAAAAAGTTTATTAATTGAAATTGAGTTGCCCCTGAGCTTCTGGGTGTTAGAAGGTAACCTTTCCCTATGGGATCATAAGAAAAAGATTCTGCGCTCTTCTTGAAGCTTTTAAAGTTTACATGTTTAATAGGATTTTGGCCGTAATAAGAGTGGAAGCATTGCAGCAAACTTCTGCAGCTGGGTGGGCTGAGTGTGCTGTGTGTGTATGCACACACTCAGGTGTGCTCGGCCACAGGCAGTCTCCTCACCTCTCTGTCTGATCAGACACCTAGCTCCCTGGACCTCCTTGCCTCAGGGCTTTGGAGAGCATCCTAAGAAACAGTGTTGAAACTTGCCACGACATGACCTCTAAAGGGTATTGTTGGGGACATGTGGTTTGCTTGTTTGTTTGTTTGGGACTCACGGAAGAAATTCCTTCCAGCTTTTGGTTGCCAGAAAGGACTTTATTTCTATAGAGGGATTGCTACATTTTGAACTTTTACATCTCTCTTTACTTTGGCCAGTGGGAAGCTCAGGATATAGTTTACAGCCTTTCTTCAACAGGTCCCTCTGGTGAACAATATTGTCTTCTGACTTTACTCTGGGCTTCCTCTTAGTGCCCTACCTTAGTTTCCTTTTACTTTAAGCTTTTTATCTCAGCATCTAGCTCAGTGGTTCGCCCATAGTAAAGCAATATTAACCACAGTCTAGATTTTAAAATCTATTACCAACAGAATACTCTTCATACTTTTTTCTATAGAAATATAAATATGGGACTTTTTAGAAAATGGCAAGATATAAATGAAGAAACCTTGTTATTGACTGTTTTTCTTTCCCTTTCTCCCTCACTTTTTTCCGGCCTCATTGTCTCTTCTTAAAACATAGCGAGAGTTCCCTTAAAGTAGGATTTATTGTACTTTTACAGCCGAACAGGGAATAGTCCTTACCAGCTTGACTGGTGGAAAATTTCCAAGCTGCACAGTTCACTAGTTTATATTACCTAATAGAGAGATAAATAAGCCATGATTCTTCTTAAGGACTGGCTTTTAATTAGATTTTTAATGGATCCTCTTTGACTTTCCCAAGCATAAGTACTTCTGTATTAGTTCATTATTGTGATTAAAAGCGGCTAATAATGATCATAACTAAATAATTTTCCTCAAGTGTTCCAGCCCGGTTTACGACCCTGTGTGTTTGCAGTATATAGCTAGCCTCAGCCTATCTCTTTTTCTTTGGGTGCACAACAGAGCCACTGTTTTGTTCTGGAGGCAGGAAGCCGGCAAACACAGGAACATGCAGGGGACATAGAGCGCTCTCAGAGCCATGTCTATATGTGTGTGTGTGTGTGTGTGTGTGTGTATAAAATTCATTCATTCATATATTCATTCATTCAACATATGTATATTCATTCATTTGACCACAAAGATACTGCCATTGTAGAAATTCTTGAAAATTCCTAGAAGGAACAGAATAATAATCACAATTTATTTTACTATTAATACTGCATGTTTGTTCTTGTCTTTTTATAGGCATGTATTTATCTCCACATTATTTTCAGAAATGGTTTCATGTTGTTGCCTTAGCAATATATCATGGCCATTTTCCCACGTCATTAAATCATCTTCTACAAAATTGTTGTTTAAGATCTGTAAAGTATGTCATTACATAGATGTATCATAATTTATTAATCTATGCCTATTGTTAGACATCTGAACTATTTCTAAGACATTATTTTAAGCAACATTGCAATTAACATCCTTTTAGAAATATAATTGAACACTACTATGATTATTTCCTTGGGTAAAAATTTTAAAGACTGGTAAAAAGGAGTGGAGAATTTCATGTTTTTGCTTACATTCTCCAACACTGAGAATTAATCGTTTTTATGATTAATATTCTTTTCTACGTTTCAAGGCAGAGAGAACGATAGTCAGCTTTTTTTTTTTAAGATTTTATTCATTTATTTGACAGAGAGAGGGAGAGATCACAAGTAGGCAGAGCAGTTGGCAGAGAGAGGGGGAAACAGGCTCCCCGCTGAGCAGAGAACCCGATGGGAGGCTTGATCCCAGGCCCCTGAGATCATGACCTGAGCTGAAGGCAGCGGCTTTAACCCACTGAGCCACCCAGGCGCCCCACGATAGTCGATTTAATTTAAGCTTTTTTCTTTCCATGTAAGTCAGATTGAACTTTTTGTCAGGCATGTGTCGGCTATTTGAGTATCTGATTTCTGTGGCTTGACTCTCTTGTCCTTTTCCCATTCTGTGTTATGATGTTAATTTTGGTGTAATTACTTGTTGAGGGGCTCAGGCTATCCTACTTTACCAAAAAAAGGTAACTTACCGGCTATATATAATTCATGCTTAAGGGGAGGATAGGATCAACTCTGTGTTTGGGTCTGGGAGAATATGATGCCACTGCAGTCAAGTCCAGCAAAGTATACACAACAAATTACAGACTACCCAAAGCTAATTTAAAATGTCATTGCAGGTGATATTTGTGTTATCAGAGTTAGACCATGTCTTAGTCCTGGCTCTGCCATTACCTGCTTTGTGAACTTGGGCCAAGTCACTTCACTCCTCTAAACCTCAGTTTTCTCATCTGTGAAATGGGATGATGATATTTATCTCACAGCCTTCTTTAGTAGCAAATGTGCTAAAGCTTACAAAACACAGTGCCTGGCCCAAAGATGGCAGCTGTGAAAGACACTATTATGATCATTTAAGTGACTGTGCAAAATGATGTCCAACTTTCTGTTGAAACATGTCTCTTTGGAAAAAATTTTTAAAAATTTTTTAATAAGCAGTTTTGATATAACTGTTGAGGCTGCCTTCAGCCTCTCTACCTCCCTCTTTGCTAATAGGACAAGCAGGGAAAGGTGCATGCTGTGTCAGAAAGAGGTCTCCCAGCTCCCATGAATGGGCCCTCTTAGGGGATTTTCAGATTTCCCACCTTCATCCTGACCGACAATACTATGGGAATAGAAGCACTCCCAGGACCCAAGGGCATCTTGGGGGTTGGAGGGTGACTTGGCCTCCAATTGCCCTTGCAATGAGTCGGATGCCTGATGTGGTCAAATCAAAGGTCATGTCAAAAAGAGGATTGCTTTGGTGGTCATGCTCCTCCAGTTCGTTCCCAAGGGACGCAGGCTTAGAACTTCTGGGGATGCCAGGACTTTGGCTTAACTTTACAAACACTTTGCAGGAGCCACCCAAGTGGAGGGGAGTGTATTTATGAGGACTCTGGCAGGAACCTTGGGCCCTGCTCTGCGTGATGGCTTCCACATTATTCACTGGGATGGAGTAGGAAGAATTTGTTCTGTCGTTTTTTATTCTAGCACCCTTTAGGATATGCTATAAGCAGTAGCCGTTGTAAAGGTGGGTGCTGGATGTTTATCTGGTCATTAGGGGGCAGATTTGACTGCATTTGAAACTAGTTTGAGAGAGGCATTAATCTTACTTCTTATGAACATCTAAGACTCTAAGGGAATCCTCTTTGAGAATTTTAGGTAGTAGAAGTAATTCCCGCTTTGAGCCTCTCCACCAGTAGTATGTACAACTGTTTTCATTTGTTCGTTTTAAAGATTTTACTTTTTTTTTTTTTTTTTTTTGTCAAGGGGAAAAAGAGCACACAAGTAGGGAGAGCAGCAGGCAGAGGCAGAGGGAGAAGCGGGCTTCCCGCTGAGCAGGGAGCTCAATGTGGAGCTCGATCCAGGACCCTGGGATCATGACCTGAGTTGAAGGCAGATGCTTAACCCACTGAGCCACCCAGGCCCCCTGCATATACAACGTGTAACCCTATGAAGTTTACCCCTCTGGACTTCCATTTCTTCAAGGCCAGTAGTAATAATTTCCACACCATCTTCAAAGAAGAAGTTTTGAGGAAAAAATAGTGGGAGTGAAAGGTCAAAACTCATAGTGTCAAGATGAGCAATTAGTCTGGGCTCTCGTTTCAAAACTACCAGGAAAAGCCCTCTGAGGCTTTCATGTCACCATCTGTAAAACGAGGAGTTTGAACTTGATCCCTAATAGCTATGCTATCCCGGGAATGTACATGGAATGTCCAAAAGGATTCATGCACAGTCAGTCCTGAAAACATAGACAGTGCTTCTAGAACTGAGTCAATATGGAAGGAAAGCCAGCTTTCACAGGACAGATGTTCACAGAGGGAAGAGACTGCCCGGCTTTTAGCTGCACTCAGCCATAAGCATGATTAATGCTCAGCATACAGGCAGCACTGCCTAAAATGTACAGTACATTTGGTTGCAGAACCCCTGGGTTCAATTCTTGACTCTGTCACTTTCTAGCTATGTCACTAGAAATGTTCTCTGGCCTCAGTTTCCATCTCTGTAAAAAAATAAATAAATAAATGCATAGCCCATCTGCTGGGTTTTTATGAGTGGCAAATAAGGTCGTGTGTCCAAAAATACTTGTATATTATAGGGCCTCACACATAGAGGGCATTCACTAATGTGACCACCATTGCTATTATTGGACTAAAACAGAGAAAACAAGTTTCTATTCTAGCCACCAAAAGAATCCAGAGGCAGTGGCCCAGAGCCAAGAAATGTTTCGGTAGGCAAAGACTCTGTGTTCTGTCCCCCTCTCCTTTCCTTCCCACTTCAATTAGGGGCCTTCCAGGAAGTCACAGGTGAGTTGTAAGAGTTCAGTTCGACCTTTAATAATTCAAGAAGGTGCCTCTGCTTATCTTTTTAAAGGGGAGCACCAGAATCCATTTTTTGACACCCAGCAGAATGGAAAGGTGTTCCTTTGTAATGGGCTGGTTTCATGCCTTAAACCGTTTCCTTATGAAAATAATTTACCCTGCTAATTACATCACATTAACCAACTACTCCCGGTCTAGATTAAAGGACTCCTTTTTCGAATCATTCCATAAATTAAAAGCAGTCCTCCCAGATACATGATTTCGAGGATAAATGCTGCATTTGTGTTGTCAGAATTTATGTTGAGAGGAAATGGAGGAAATGTACCCTTAAAGAAATATTTTGCAGTAGTTGTTAACACCTTCCACTCCTGCTCCCTGCTTCTGGTACCACAATATAAATGTGCAAGCCGTTAGTGTGAGATGAACGTTCCGGAGCTTCATGGGCCACCTGCCTGCATAGCTGGCTTGTTATATAAATTCCCTTTGCATTTCACAGATTTAAATACTGCCAGGGTCCTGATTTATGGTGTCCGCATCACACACATAAAACTTTCCCTCGGCTCTCCCTCTTCCTCACACATGGGAGGAAGTCCGTTGTGGCCGCAGGTGGAATGGGTTGTGGAGCTAGTTGTCACCAGCAGGGTGAAGAGACCAGGCAAGAGCATCCAGAAGCCAGTTGGAATGTGGTGGCAGTGTTTGGAAGCCTGGTTCTGAGAAGTCTCTCTCAACTCCTGCCATCAGCCACAAAAGACTTAAGAGAATGTAGGCGGAAGGAAGGAGCGGAGACATAGAGGAGAAGACATTCTGGGGGCTCTCGCCTGCCCCTGATAGGAAAGAAACGCACAGCCCCTCCTTCCAGATGTGGATCTCATGGGACACTGGGGAGCAAGCCAGCCAAAGGAGATTGATCTAAGTGACCTTGGAGAATACAGAACTGACCGTCAAGGTCCCACGTCTGATACCACAGCAAGCTGTGGCCCTCTGTGCACAGCTGGCTCTGGGGCTCCACGGACACTTAGGATTCCAAACCTCCCTCCTCCTCTGGCCACCTGCAGCAGCCAGGGGGCTTACCTGTCCCTAAGCATCATCTTTAAGCTGGGCAGATAATCCAACACTTGCATTTTTTTTTTTAAACAATTGATACAAGTCATGTTTCCATTCTGAAATGTAAGGGAACATCTTAGCAAAGGCTTGATTTTGAAGAGGTTTACGTGTGCGTGCACACTTGCAAAGAGTCTCTTTATGAGTCTTGTTGCTCTTCCTGGTCCTCCCTCTCGTTCATAGGCAAAGGTTCTCTCCCCACCCTTGGCTATGTTGAGAACTTATCCAGGTAGATAAGGCAAGGAGAGCACATTAATGGGGAAATGATTGCAACAGTAACACCTTACTGGGCCCAACTCCCTATCAGGGGGACTCGCAGGTGACACATCTCACAAGACGGGGTCTGTGCGCTCATGGAATTTACATTATTTTGGGGAGAGCAGACTGTAAGAACCAGACACAGGAATAAGTGAAATATTTTTTTAAAGTATAAAATCATAAGAAAACACAATAGGATCATGCAATTGGGATTGGTGACAAGGGCAAGAAGAAGGGCCTGGACTTGACACGTTCAAGGGGCAGAAAGGGGGTGAGTGTAGAGAGAACACAGTGAGTAGGGGAGGGGGAGTAGAAGAGAATAAAAGCCGAGAAACAGAAGATTCCAGATGTACAGGGTCAAGGTGGGGACTCAAAGATGTGAGTCCTCGCCTACACCATTATGGGAAGGAAAAGGACGAGGCAGTTACCAAAGTCTTTCCTAAACATCTTTGTAAACTCAGTGAGCAATAATGTTTTTCTTAAAACTTTAGTGAGCGCTAAACAAATTGGGCGGGCTTATCTTCCAGCAATAAGGATTCTGCCAAGGAGGATGACTGGCAAGTGTCTGTCAGATGAACTCTGAAGTTTATTCTGGGGTGATCTAGAGTCTAACTGTCCCCAAAGTAGAGGGATGGACTCAGCCTCCCTGGGCACATTCCTGACCCAGAGGTGGAGGGTTGGGATGGGAAATGATTCTATCATCATGACATTGGTCTACAGCTGGAGGGAAGGGAGGGTGTTTCTCAGGGCATAAGTCGTGACCTTAGATGAATGATGTTCCAGCATTTTCCCAGGAAGGTCTGGCAACATCCCATTGATGCTTGTTTTCAAGTGTTCCTAATCTAAGCACTCAAGGTTCTCTGTGCTCCATTGTCAATGACTGATAGGACAGAAATGAAGCCAGCCTTGGCCTACCCAGCTCTTGTTTAGGACTCTGTTAGAGCTCTGTAGTAAGGTCAGGTGGAGACCACGGGTTAGGGGACCAAATGCTGCGTAGGAGTGTCTCTCTATCTGCCTACATACGTGTGGCTAACAGGATGTTCTGTGCAGTCAGAACTATAGGGTGTGTGGGAGGGAGCCGAGTGGTAGGTAAGTGGGCCTCTAAGTTATGGGTAAAGGGAGAATCACACAGAATGGATAGAAACCTAAGCCAAGCAGACCAGGGCTCCAGTCCAGCATGCATCACTGGCCAACATCCAATCACATGTACAGTGTATGGGAAGCATCAGTTTGGAGCCTTTCTCTCCTTGGCCGCATGGACCAAACTGCTGAAAGAGCCCTACCAAGATACCACTGAAGCCACACACAGCATTCACCCCATTGTAAAGGAGCATTCTCCTCCCTTGACCAAATTGAAAGTCTCTCTGAATCATTCAGGAAGGAAACAGTAATGGGAAACTAAGAGTTGCCTCTGTTTATTGAATATTTATTCTAGACACTGTGCTAGTGAATTACCTCACTGAATTCTCACAGCATCCCAATGAGGGAGATTCTCTTTCTACCCCATTTGCACATGAAGAAAGTGGGGTGTAGAGAGGTTACAAAGTTGCTCAAGGACACAGCTTAGGAAGTGACTGTGCAGAACGTCAGCCCAGGTGTCTAGGACCCCACAGTACCTGTGGGTACCACTGCAGTCCCGTTTTAAGACAGATGATCAGTTCATCATAAGTAGGCAGGTAGAGGTCCCAGCGGCACTCCAGAGCTGCCCAGATTTCTAGTTGGATTGGACCTGGATTGGACCTAACAGGGATCAGTGCCTCACACAGTCTGGCAAGCACTGCTTTCATCCTGTCTGTGTAGGTTCTTCTCTGCCTGGAGCCGGGCTTCTGGTCAACCTCAGGCTAGAACCTCACCAAGGAACAGGGGACAGAGCTGCTTCCTTTGGTGGAGCAGAGAGCAGGAGACACACAGAGTCCTGATCCAAGATGCTTATGCTTCAGTGATACCCAAGGTGGTGGCGACATGAGGCCAAACACAAAACTAGAGAACTCACACACCTGTGGAGCTGGGCAGGTCACCTAAGGGACAGAAGCCAGCCAAATACTGCCAACTTTAACCTGTTGGGCCCCAGGGAAAAATAGGGCTGTTGTGCTCAGGTCTCTTAATTGTGTTGTAAGTCAAGCCGGAAATTTGGGTTTTTAAAGATGTAATCTTCCATTTTTAAAATATTAGCAGCCAATTTTAAAAATTGTTTTTAATGTTGTGCTGTGCATACTAAGTATATCTGTGGGCAGAAGGAAGCCCAGGGAATGTGCCTTTGAGATTTCTGAAGGATATAAGAATATAAGAGTATAGGGCTTTGGGACAGACCACCAGGTTCAAATCCCTACCCTCCCACTTCCCAGCAGTACAACTTAGATAAATGACTTGATATCTCGGCGGGGATCCTAATGTCCTCTTGCAGGCTTGCTGTAAGTTAAACGGATAATGAAATGCCTGGCTTTTAAAATACCAGGTCCAGTGGCTGTCAGGTAGTAAGTACTTAAGGTACTTAAGGTACGTTGCTATTGTTACCCCTGTTGTCAAGTAGGTGTGTAGGGGGAGCTGCCTGACTTTGCTCCGAGGAAGCAGGAGAGGTGCTTGTATTGTATTGTATTGTATTGTATTGTATTGTATTGTATTGTATCCTGTCCTTTAAAGAATCCCTGTGGTCCTCTAGCCCTGAAGAAGTGTCAGCTTTCTGTTTGCCAGGAAGACTCTGGCAGCAAGTTCTTCTGTACTGAGAAGTAAAGGATGCCATGGGCTTGTGATTGGTCAGGACAAAAGCAAGTGTTCTTGGAGCTTGTGCTTTAAAATGAACTCCCCCTCTTATTCAGAATTGCTCCCCAGCACCTGTGCTCCTCACTGGGCATTGCAGCATCCTGCGTTTGGTCCGTGCAAAGGGACGTGAGAGGGCATCTTCCCTGCATGGAATGTTCTGGATATTCTGGACGTGCCACCCTCTGGAGCAGCAGAGAGTCCTTTCCCCAGAGGGGATGCATTTTCTAAATCTGAGGACACCCTCCTCTTTCCTCGGGCTCAGCCTGCTGTCTGAATCTCATAAAAGGAGTGAGAGACGGGAGGGCTTGCTCACCCGGGTCAGACGTAAGGTGTCACCAGAGTAGGAGAATCATAAATTGTTGCAATCTGTGGAAAGTCAAGTTGCTCCACAGCCTGTCCCAGCACAACAAAGTGTTAGGACGGAACCACAGACCAGCATTCAAAAAGAATGCCCCAGGATCTCAGTCTTAAAATGTTTTTTGTTTTTTGTTTTTTGTTTTTCAAATAGTACAACGCAGAATTATATTCATACCACACAACAAAATTTCTGGGAATTCTCTCACATCTCACGTATCCGGCAGCTGCTGCCTGCTCCCCAGTTTCCTCCAAATGTTCTTCCCAACGTACTCGGAGCTGTTCTGGTCTCCTTGACCTGCTCTCTTTCCTTCCGGTTCTAGAATCTTCTTAACTCTGCCTTCCCATGTGACTCAGGCTCACCTTCTCCTGGTCTGCGCCCCTGGCCAGAACGCCAAGCAGCGCAGTAAGAGCAAGCAGGCAACAGAGCCTGCATGGGGATGCTGCTGGTTAGGAAGGCTGTGAGTGCATGTGCGCTCACATGCTGCCCCATCGCATTCGTAGAGCGGAGGTTACCGGCTCAGGGAGAAGCCATTCCAGAGAACGCTCTCTTGACAGGCAGAACGGTAGAGAAGCAGTGTGAGGAGACTTTTCATGGATGAACAGGGCAATCCCTACATCTGCGATAATGCTCATCTCATTTGACATTGAAGAAAATTCCACTCTTTACACCTCGGGGAATGGGGCTGATCTTTTGATTCACTACACAGTGGGGCAAGCAACCAGGTAACCTATGTTCTGTTGCCAGTCTTATCTTGATCTCAAGGGGAGGGGGAGATCCTCAACCTTTCCAATGAAAAAAGAAGCCATCTCTTTTTGCTTATGTAGTTTGTTACGGGTAGCTTGTTATGGGTGGCTCAGTTGGTTGAGCTTCCGACTCTTGGTTTTGGCTCAGGTCATGATCTCAGGGTCCTGAGGTGGAGCCCCACGTGGGTCCACACTCAGCAGAGAGTCTGCTTTTCCCTCGCCCTCTCCCCCTGGTCCGTCCCATTCCCCACCTCCCCCGCTCAGATTCTCTCACTCTCTCTAGAATAAATAAATAAACCTTAAAAAGAATATGTAGTTTGTTGTGGGCATAGAGAGGAAACTTCATACTTCTGATGGCAGGAGTGGACATCAGATCCTTGGATCCCTGTGCTGCCCCATCCCAGTCATCTGGCATCCATTGCTGGCGTCCGTGGCTGATGAAACTTGCTGTCTCTTCTCTCCACTTAGTAGGGAGTCCTGATGACCCACCACACCCACCCTCAGAGCCTGGACCCCACCTACCTTCCGCAGTTTCTCTGTGGCTCAGACATGTTTTCTTTCCGGCCCCCTGGTGTATCCTTCCCTCTGCTTCCACTAAACAATCCTTTCATCCCCCACATGTTATCCTCATGATGGGCCCCTGGCTCCCTTAGCCACCTTCCACATCCCCCCCCACCACCATCCCCCCCGGGAGTTCATGGGGACTCTTCACTTTTCCACTCTCAAAACCCTACTTTTGGGATTCTCTGGCTAAGCTGACCGTATCACTATTTCTAGGCTTCCCTAGCTGCCCATGCTCGTACCAGAGCACTTGGCAATGCGGGGAAGGAGTAGCGCCCCGCTGTGCTAAGCTTCTTCCCAGTCTAGCTCAGGTAACTCTCCTCGACCTGTCCTCCAGACCTCAGCTCAGGGTTATCTTTGCCAAGTACCCCCCAAGGCTTGGCACCTCTAAATTTCTCCCATATTGTCCAAAGAGCATTCTTTTCTTTTCCTGATGGAAGGAAACTCACCACTGTGCCCTATCTTCCTCTCACCTTGCCTGGGTTATAGGTCATAGCTGCTCTTTTCTTTCCTGGAACATTAAACCTCTGCATGGACTAAATGGCAGATAGGATAGAGAGAAAGGATCTTGTTTACCAGAAAAGGGGAACTATATCAGGAAGACTTGTTTTTTTTAAAAATATTTTATTTATTTATTTGACAGACAGAGATCACAAATAGGCAGAGAGGCAAGCAGAGAGAGAGAGGAGGAGGAAGGCTCCCTGCTGAGCAGAGAGCCCAACGTGGGGCTCGATCCCAGGACCCTGAGATCATGACCTGAGCTGAAGGCAGAGGCTTTAACCCACTGGGCCACCCAGGCGCCCCTGGGTTTTTTTTTTGTTTTTTTGTTTTTTTGGTTTTTTTTTAATATTAGCACCATTTCACTTATAGCATGCTTACTTTTGTCAGATATGGTAGATATGGTAGATAACATTTTCCTATTTTCCAGTTGAGAAAACTGAGCCTCAGAGAGGTTAAGAAAACTGCCAGGGTCACACAGCTTGTTGGTGGCACAGCTAGGAAGAGCACGTGGCTGTTTTGACCCTGGGGTTGAGCGCTCCTTCGGTGGAGCTGTGCCGCTTCCCCTGCTAGGACTCCCTTCTCCTCCAAGAGGCTTCGAAGTCAGCCATGGGGCACCATCAGCTCCACCAATCTGCTCCCCTGTCTCTTAAAGTGATTATAAAGTAGAAACCATGAAATCAGCAGCTGTAAGAACGGCAGGCATTCTGCCTCAAATAGGCACAAATCCTGGAAGCCAGCAGTTAATGCTGAAGTCACCGTGAGCTTCATTTAATCTTTTTTTTTTTTTAAAGAGATTGCCAGCTATGAATGTCTGGGAGGTGGCCAACGATCTGCTGTAAGCACTTAATAATTTGTAAGTCAAACCCCTCTATTGATGGCAATGTGATGTCGAAATCACTCAGCTTAACAACACACATTGAAAAGACAAATCAATTATCCCTGGGTCTCTCCAAAGGTGGCTTGGGAAGGCAGCACATGGATATGTAAGTATGTGTAAACATATATATTTAATGGAGTGTGGAAGGAATAAAAACTGGCATAATAATTGAGGAATCTTTCGGACTCCCCCTCTCCTGGCTGGGAAACCTGCCCAGCCATGAATCCACAAGGCCCCTGGATCAAGTGGGAGCCGTCTCCTTACCCACTGGGCTTAGGAAGAAGGGAAGCTCCCACTGCCCACAGCAAAGGTTCCAGAGCCTACTCGGGCCCCATTCTGTGCAATACTCTTATGCAAGAAAAGATGGGACAATCCCATTCCATTGCCTTCTCCAAGCCCCCTTCAGTTCTCACCTGGAATTGTATGGAAGCTGTCTAACTAGCCTCCTTGACTCTACTCTGCCCTCTACAATCCATTTCTATGGAGAAGTCAGAACAGTCTTTTGAGAACTAAGGTCAGATCATGTCTTGCCTGAGCTTACTTCCACTGATGGCGCATTGTATTTAGAATAAAATCTTTTTTTTTTATTGTGGCTGATAATGCCCTACATATTTTGACCACTACCTACTTCTCTGACTTTTTCTCACACTTACACCCAGAATGCCTCTTCTGGCCTTCTTTTTTTTTTTTTTTTTTAAGATTTTATTTATATATTTGAGAGAGAGACAGTGAGAGAGAGCATGAGAGGCAAGAAGGCCAGAGGGAGAAGCAGACTCCTCATGGAGCTGGGAGCCTGATGTGGGACTCCATCCTAGGACTCTGGGATCGTGACCAGAGCAGTTGCCCCACCAACTGAGCCACCCAGGTACCCTCTTCTGGCCTTCTTGATCTTACTTGAACAAGTCAGGATGTCCTTTGGGCCTTTGTTGAACTTCTGCCCAAATGACCAACTTTCAACTTAGCACATTATTCAAGTCTAATTTAAAATGTTACTTCCTCTTTTTTTTTTTAAGATTTTATTTATTTATTTGAGAGAGAGAAAGAGAGACAGAAGTGAGAGAGCATGAGAGGGGAGATCAGAGGGAGAAGCAGACTCCCCATGGAGCTGGGAGCCCAATGTGGGACTTGATCCCAGGACTCCAGGATCATGACCTGAGCCGTGAGCCACCCAGGTGCCCTAAAATATTACTTCCTCTTTGAAGCAGAAACAGGTTATACTCTTTTATTCCTTTTAGCACGTATTTTTATCTGAAACTTACTTATTTGAGTCAATTATTCATCTGCCTGCTATGGAAGATTCCCAAAAGTGAGGAGTTTTTCTTTCCAGTACCTAGAGTGCTATTTGGCTTATGATGGGAATCCTTGGGAATCTGGGATTCTAATTCCTTTCTCCCCCTACCTGAAGAAATAACATATTAAAATTTCCCAGAAGTTCAGTCACTCATTTTTTTCAAATTTATTTCCACAGCGAATATTCACCAACTCCCTACTGTTTGCCACCTTGTACAACAGGCATTGGGGCCACAGAGTAGTCCATGACCTCGAAGAAATCAAAATCTAGAAAACACCATGAAACTTCTTCAGTATGGTGACAAATATAACAAAGGTGTACATGATCTACTCAGAAAATGAACCCTTAGGTCAGGGCTTTTCAAGGAAAGGATTTCAAAAGGAAATAAATCTTGGGGCACCTGGGTGGCTCAGTGGGTTAAAGCCTCTGCCTTTAGCTCAGGTCATGATTCCAGGGTCCTGGGATTGAGCCCCACATCAGGCTCTCTGTTCAGCAGGGAGCCTGCTTCCCCTTCTCTCTCTGCCTGCCTCTCTGCCTACTTGTGATCTCTCTCTCTCTGTCAAATAAATAAATAATCTTTTTTTTAAAAGGAGATAAATCTTGAGCAGTAACTTGGAGGATGTACGGGAATTAGGCAAGCAAGGAGTTGAAGTATTCTGAACAGCACAAGCAAGTATCAGAAGCTCCTCCATCTGGCTAGAGTAAATGATTCTCATGAAGGAGAAGCAGGAGCTAAAGAGGCAGATAGGTCCAGATTAAGTAGGACCTTTGTAACATTAAGGAGTTAGAACTTCATCTTGAAACAACTGTAAACTTTTAAGAGAATCACTTTGGTCCCAGTGGAGAGGATGTGTCTGTCAAAGGAAGAAAATATTAGTCTTAAGAGACCCTGTGGGCCTGGATTAGGAGAGTGTGATAGTTTCCTAAGGCTGCTGTAACAAATTACCACAAAAAAGAGAAATTTATTGCCTCACAGTTCTAGAGGACAAAGGTCCAAATTCAAGGTATGGGTAGGTCGTGTTCCATCTGAAGTCTCTAGGAGAAGATCGTTCCTTGCCTCTCCCAACTTCTCGTGGCCCCAGGTGTGCTTTTGGCTGGTGTCTGCATCGGTCCTATCTGTGCCTCTGTCCTCAAATAACTGTCTTCTCCTTGGTTGTCCTTGTCTCAGTATGATGTTTTCCCCCTCTTACACCGGCACCGCTCATGTTGGACTAAGGTCTTCACTAATGACCTCATCTTGATGATATCTACAGAGACCCCATTTTGAAACAAGGGCACATTCATAGGCACTTGGGTGTCTTAGTGTTTTCAGGCTGCCCTAACAAAATACTACAAACTGGGTGGCGTATGAACAACAGAAATTTCTTTCTAACAGTTCTAAAGGCTGGGAAATCCAAGATCAAAGCATTGGTAGATTCAGTGTCTGGTGAGAACCCTCCTCCAGATTTTAGGCTGCTGACTTTTCGTTATATCCTCACATGGTGGAAAGAGGGCTAAGGAGGTCCATCGGGCCTCTTTTATGAGAGCACTAATCCCATTCATGTGGGCTTCACCCTCATGGCCTACGCACCTCCCCAAGCCGTCCCCCTCCCCCACCGCTCCCTGATACCATCACATTGGGCATTAGGTTTCAACATATGACTTTCTCAGGGGAGCACAAATATTTCATTCTTAGCATAGGAGTTTAGATTTCAATACATCTTTTGGGGGGACATAATTTAACCCATAACAGGGAGTAAAGGGAAAGAAGGGGGAAACTCCAGAGTTGAATAGAAATGGATTCAATAATCTTAGAAGCTAAGCAGATGTGAAAGTCTGAAGGAAAGGTGGTGACCTAGAAAGATTCCCACATTTTTGGTTTATGTGATCAAGTAGAGGGTGGAGGCATTCGCTAAAATATAGACTATATCATATAGGATGTAGAACACAAAATCCCTGTTTCTCTTCTTCAAATGCTTAGCCCATCAGCCAAAGTAATCTTAGTAGCCTAAAGAACTTCCTTAGAGAGGAAGAAATGGCCAAAAAAAAAAAAAAAAAAGTAACCACACAAGTAAAGAGGGAATATTACCTCCCTCAAAATTCAGACCAGAAGCCAAAATGGAAATCAAATCACTGAATTCAGTTGATTTCTTAAAAACGAGAGCCACAGACCCAACCTGAGTTTTCCTTGTGGAGGAAAAAGAAGAAGCCTGTTTTCCCAGCCTAATCTATTGACCCTTCATTCATTCTGGAGCCAAGCTGAAATCAATAGTGTCTTGTTTGGTCAGAAAACCTTAGGAAAGGGAGGCCATGGCGTAGGCCAGAGCTTTCTTGAGCAGAGCATTCACAAGCTCAGGAAACAGCCGACTACACAGGTAAAGCATCCTCCGCGGAGGCCCCAGCCGCCCAGGGTCTGGTTCTGACATGGTTCATCCGGTGCCTGTGGCCGAGCCTCTTTGATGTCCAGACCAAACACGACCCGCTTTCCCATGGGCATCGACGCCTTTCCGCATGCATACCTGGAGGTGGTGGCTCTGGGCGATGTCCGCCAGCCCGTGCTTTGAAACAGAGTGGGGCGGAGGTAGGTGGGCCACCCCTGGGAAAAGGCTGACTGGATTCGCAGGCACCAGGCAGAGGCGATGATGCGGTGTTTCAGCACCGGGCTGAAAGGAAGCTTGGATAGTGTGGAATGAAATCTACCTTCCTTCCACTCAGAGCCCAGGTCCACCTCCGAAGACCCCAGTGATGGGCTGGCTTATTGGGACCGAGACGTTGCCGGGTCAAGGCCAAAGAGGCTATGACCTACCACATTTTACAGACTGCTGACAGACAGGCTTACTGGCCTTCACACTCTGGATTCTTCTGGACATTTTCCCTCCCTCTTGTTCTCCTGACAGTCGGAAAGCCTTGTGTGGCTTAGCTGCCCTTGACAAGCTTTCTGTTGCCTGAGGCCGGGAAACCACCTCTGCTCTTAATCTGACCCAGCTAATTGGCCCTGAAGAAGTAAATTATGTAGAAAGAGGAGCTGTCTGTGACTCTTGCCACATATATCACCTAAGTATAAGAGACACAAAGAGTGACCACAGCCTTCTTATAAATCTATTATGGCCTCTTGACCTCTGAGCAATAACAAATAGAATTCTTGCAGGCTGTCCTGAAGATATGAAGACGTTTTGTGAGAACATCTGGCATTCATTGAGTCAGGAAAAGGAAGGGAAAAAAAAAATCACAAGCCCTGGGACAGAATTTCATTTTCTTTTCATGTTGCCATGTGGGTGAAGGAGCCCTCTCTGTCTTTAAGCAAATGTGTGTGGGGGGAGAGGGGGGAGGTTGGTGGTGGTATGTGAGCTCCCTTTCAAGTTTTAAAAGGGGCATAAAAATGCACATGCATGTCTGTGAAGAAGTTCTCTGGCAGGGGGAGCATCTTTTTGAAGGGGATGTCCGGTTATTGTAACTTGCTGTCAGTATGTCTTCTTTCCTTCTGCTCCTGTGAAGTTTTCTCTGTGCTGCCCTCTGGGAGGACCTGGGTCACAAGTGATGGAATCTATAGGTTGCTCAGGGGACACCAGAGTGTGCACGCATGACATGGTCAAGAGCCCAGAGGGCTCGTGTGCACCCTCACTCATTCTCGCTCCGTCCTCTCTCTCTCTCCATTTCTGTAGATTTTGTCTCATCAACTCACAACCAACAAATTCAGATTCCCCTTGGAATGCAGTGGAAGTTGACTTCTGAAGCCTGGATTTGCCTCTCTCCCACAGGATAAGCATATGCTCTCTGTCCCCCACACAAAAGTTGGCCTCTCTTTTGATCAGTGAGTTTAAATCAGAATAGGTCTTAGGTAGCCAAGGTGGCTTAAAATGTTAGCAAACAGTGGGATCCCTTTTAATTTTTAAAGGGAACTCTAATTCTACCCTTTATGACTTGCTTAATTATCCTGGGCCCCTGAACAGCTGTCTATTGATTCCAATTAACATGATTGACATCTCCTCTGGAAGGTAAAAGCTAATCAACTACAGGGTCCCCCACTGAGAATTCATTTCCTTCTTGGAGTCACTCCTGGGCAGGAGGAAACTTAAATAGAGAATTGAGAATCGGCACCCACAGCTCTGATTTACTCTTTTATATACAGTCCCACAGTGTCTTGTGCAGGGGGAAAAAAAAAAGCCTAGCAATTTTTTTAAAAATGGCAATTTATTTTTGAATCACACTAGTGTTAATTCTATTGGCTTTCCTTTTCCTTCTTTTCTATTTTTTATGAATCTAAATTGATCCCGTGAATGTTTGATTTCCTTTTCCTTTCCAGTTCTGAAAGACCCACAAAAATCTACTCCTGATTACTTCTGACAAGTTCAGAAGTTGACATGAACTTTCTAGTACAGTCAAATTTCAGCTTTCCATCTTTGGGATGCAGATCTTGATGGTTTTCTTGATATTTTCAGATTAAAAACAAAAAAGCAAATAAAAGGGTGGTTGTGTCTGGTAACAAATCAGGCCCTATAAAGACAGCAGAGGGCTGGAATGATGCTGAACCTGACTATGCAATATAAAACAAAGAGAGCCAACAAATTCATTCAACTTCCATTTCTGCCCATTATATGCCAGGAACATGGAAACTTCTAGAAGGGTGGGTGTGATTTGGCCTTGATACCTATGGCATCCCCTTTCCTCCATGTGTATTCCTTTTGGCCAGAAAGGAAATCTAAGTGTTATAGTTGGCAGCAAGCTCAATATGAACAGTGTTCTGTGGTTGCCAAGGAAAAAAAAAAAAAGGACTAATACAGTCTTCAGAGTATCCAGTTCAAAGGGGGCAAGTGATTAGGCAAATCGTCACACTGATTGGCATTTTATTTGACTATAAATTTCATTAGAGCAGACGCACTGTTGGTCTGGCTGATCACCACATTCCAATAACCTAGCACAGTCCTTGATATGTCACAGATACTGAATGGCGATTTGTTGAATGAATGAATTCTCTGGGCACAGACCCAGTAATTTCAAAGAAATGTGGGCCAAATTTGTGTTTAGAAAGCTGGGCAGAGAGAATGATTATTGGATGATGGGACCGATGGGCAGACTGGATAAAGTGAGATTAGAAGAAATGAGATGAAGTTAGATTTTGGACAAACAACATAGGATAACTAATAAAGCTCAGTGTTATACTCAAACAAGAGTTTGCAGACTGAGTGTTTGTACATCAGGAGATCTAGCACTGCATCCCTGTTTGCTGAGTGACCCTCCTTTAGTTGGGTTGAGCGATAAGTGAGAAGAATGGCAGAAGGGCCCTTGACAGCAAGCAGTATGGTCCGGCAAGTCCCGGGCCAGCGGGGCTGTTCATTTCACTCTACTGACCGGAGAAAGTGCTCTCCTGACACACCTCTTCTTTTCTCTCTCGTTCTGGAGCCATGCCACTTACTCGAAGGACAAATGAGGAGGAAGGGAGACAGCCAAGAAAGAATGAATGGTTCAGCTCTGCTGGGAGACCAGGGTCCCAGTCTGGTTTTGCAAGGCTGCTCCCTCCCTGGGGCAGATCCAACAATTGTGGCAGCATTTCTTGACCAAAATGGAACCAACAACCAATAAAAACAGCACTACTAACCCGCCCGGGGAGCTACAGGACACTTCTGTTTTGTTTCGCTTTCACCCGTTTCCGAATATAGGTTTGTGTCTAACAGATTAAAGTGTGTTGGCTATCATTTGTCAGCCCCAAATGCCGGTTTCTGTGTCGTAATGTCACTTCCCCTTACCACTACAAGAAATCTTCAGACAATTAGAAAGTTCCCGGCTTCCTGCAGGAAGGCCAGAGCCCTCAACCGGACTTCCTAGAGGGAAGCGGGTATTTCTGATGCTTCCCTTTCAAGCAGCTTTTATCGTTTTGCTTCCTATAATATTGATTTCATGCTTTTCTGTATATTGGAGCCAATATATTTTTTCCAGCCCCAGATATTTGCTTGTGCCCAGAAAGTTCCCGTGCCTCGGGAGTTGACAAACACGTGACATGGCCTCACCCACTGCAGCAGCCCAAGGGGCCGCTGGCAGGCTGTTGGCTTCATAAGTCACCTGCCTGATTGTCCTCTCTGTTCAAGCTGGGTTTGCAGTCGTCCACTGAAGAAGGTCCAGGGCAATGCTGGTCACGGTGTTGCTAGATTCCTAAGGCCCCAAGCTCTGGCCTGTTCTTTGTTCAATCTAATCTGAAGCTCAACATTCCAAGAGCAGTAGCTTAACTAAGTGGGGGATTTTTTTCTGAGCAGCTGAACCAGTGGAGGAAGGGAGCTGAGTTCCCCTTTCCAGATTGTGATTCCTTCCCGAGGAATCCCATGCCACCTGCAGAGATGAGACAGTCAGTCACTACAACAACTTAATGTGGCTACTATTAGCTGAAGCAAAAATTCTATGGCATTTAACGTGCATTACTGTCCCTCAGATCTGAAACTCAGAACTTGGATCGGAACTTGCTTTTTATACTCAAAGCTCAAAAGTACAAATAATTCTGAGTCCTTGGCAGCAACAATGGAGGAATTCTATAGGCAAACTAAATATCTTGCTTCAAATGTTGATATTGGTGGTGATGCTTGAATTCCAGTAAGTCTGATAAGGAAAGTCACTGTCCTTACTCTTGTCCACCTCATCTGTCACCCCAACTCGACGACCAGCTTCACCAGGACAGAGAATGTCTGACAGTTTGAGGAGCTGTATTTGGTAAAAGATCACTAAGGACAGTCATAAGGAATAATAATGGCAAATGTTCATTGAATGCTTACCAAATGCCTGGTTTTGTTACTAGAATGTTTTATACCTTATCACGTTGCCCAGAGGTTAGGGCAACTCTGTAAATGAGCTGACGATGCTGTTTAAGAATAAGGAAACTGAGGGGCGCCTGGGTGGCTCGGTGGGTTAAAGCCTCTGCCTTCAGCTCAGGGCATGATCCTGGGGTCCTGGGATCGAGCCCCGCATGGGGCCTCTGCTCGGCAGGGAGCCTGCTTCCCTCGTCTCTCTCTCTCTGCCTGCCTCTCTGCCTACTTGTGATCTCTGTCTATCAAATAAATAAATAAAATCTTTAAAAAGAAGAAGAAGAAGAAGGAAACTGAGTCTTTGGGAAGTCAAACAAGCTGTCTGAGAGACTACCATGGACTGAATGTGAGTGTTTGAACCTAGTCTGCTGCCGAATCTGCTCTGAATCCCCTCAGCTTCTCCTTTCTGCTTTGCATTTCATTCAAAGGGCTTTCAAAGAAACAAAGAAACAAAATGAATTTGGGGGACAAGATGTGGATCTTGAGAGTAGTGAATTTGACATTTTGCTCCATTTTGTTTCCTTCTTTTCTTTCTCCCTTACACAACCACTTACTAGACGTTGTGCTAAGCCGACTGTAGCCTGGTCCCGCTTTTAAGTCGCTGGTCACCTAGATAAGCAGGTGACCATACAGTGCTTCCTTGCCGCACAGTGGGCCGAGGGGCTTCATGGAACCACGCCCCTGCATCCTGCAGCACAGGGGCGGGAGGGCTCCCAGCGAAGAAGAACGTGGTATATGGGAAGGCCTGGAGGCAGGAAGGCACACAACATAGTCAGGGAGAGACAACACATCCGGGGGAGTTTGGTCAGACCAAATGGATTGAAGGAGCTCTCATGCAAGATGCTGGTCATAAGGCTAAATGGAAATGTCATTTCAAGCCGTGCTGTGGAGACATTTGGAGGAGACTAGAGGAATAGATCCTAGTGAAGATGGAGGCCAGCCCCTGTGCTAGGACAGAAGGTATCAGAGATGAGGTAAAGGGTTGACTTCAAAAGACATTTCAGTTGTAAAATCCACAGGGCTTAGAGACAAATTGTCATTGTCAGCTGGCATTGTCCACCGGGCTGAGGCTGAGGACGTGGCTTGAACGGGTGGCGGGGGAGACATCCCCAGTGCAATCTGAGACATGTTGCCTTTCGAGATGCCTGCAGGACATCCAAGTGGAGAAGTGTATTTTTTCAGCTATGCATTGTGTTTTGTGTTTTTGTTTTTATTTTTTCACAGTCTGCAAATAGAACTTGAATCCTCTTGGGGCGCCTGGGTGGCTCAGTGGGTTGAAGCCTCTGCCTTCGGCTCAGGTCATGATCCCGGGGTCGTGGGATCGAGCCCCGCATCGGGCTCTCTGCTCAGCGGGGAGCCTGCTTCCCCTCTCTCTCTGCCTGCCTCTCTGTCTACTTGTGATTTCTGTCTGTCAAATAAATAAATAAAATCTTTAAATTTAAAAAAAAAAAAAAAAAGAACTTGAATCCTCCTTTGAGAAGTGAAGTTGCCAGTAAAAATAATGCCAGCATTAGTGTGTCTTGACTGTGGCTGGAATAGGGCTATTGTAGCAAAGCCCAGAATACAGAAAGCAAATGGTGGTTGTTAGCAGTCGGGGACAGGCCCCCAGCTGCTAAGTAGGGGTTTAGGCCTGGAGAGGGGGCTAGGGGGTTGAGGAAGGATGGGGGTGGGGAGGCAGGCAAATTATCTCTAAGAAGAAATCACTTTTGTTTTTAATTTTACGCACATGGGGCTCATAATACTTGCAGGAACAGGGCTTAGCGATGGAGAGATAAGAGTGAGCCTCCCTTACTGAGGGGCTGGGGGGCACTGTTGCTTTCCCCTGGACTGATTTCGGTGCTCACAGAATGGATTTTGGGTGATGATCAACAAGAAAGAGACTCCCAACCCTCTCCCGACTTTCATGGCTTTCTTCATGCTTTGCTACATGCGCAGCCCCCTCTCAGCCCTCCGATCTGCCCAGAGTGCACCCCGGAGTGTCCTCCGGAGAAGTTTCAGATATACGCCAGAGATTATGATGACTCTCTCTCGCACCTTACTTTTACTTACCTACCTTCTTACTTTTTAAAGCAAGGTCAAAAGTCACCAGCATCTTCTGCAATTTACATCACATTCTAGGAGCCTCACCTCCCTTCTTGTATTCATTTAGGAATGTTTCATTTCTGCAAAAATTGTGCTGTGATCTTTGCTTTTCTATGCATGCCTTTCATCCTGCGCTCACAATGTGCTGTGCAGATGTTCCACGGCCAGACCCTGGTGCCCCCTAATTTGCTCTGTGATCCCCCGCTAGTTACAGTCCCTCTAGGCCATACGTTTACCTGCAGCTAGGCACACAAACAGGACACGTTGGGAGGATGTGGTCTCCTCTGTGCATGGCCTTCTACTTCTCTGCCTTTGCTCATCAAACTCTCCCCATACTCTCTGCCTCTCTCCTCAGGCCATACAGCTCCCTCTCAACAGGTTGCGTTCATTTGTTAATTCGATATGTCTGTTTTGAGTGGCATTGTAAGTATTGTGCCTGTGTGTCCCCAGGGATATAGCCATGAACAAAGAGTCAAGAGTCCAAGAGCTCATAGTATAGTGAGGGAGATGACAGAGAAGTCAGCATAAATATACCATCTGGTATGTAGACGCTAAGGTAAAGGCAATTGCAGGGTGCTCTGGGAACGCAGAACTTGGGCCCCTTACCAGGGTGAGGCAGTGCAGGCCTTCCATAGGAAGTAGGAGCTGGCGTGCTATGGTCTGGTTCCTGGATCCCAGGTCGACTCTTTACAACTTGTATTACTTTGGGCAAATTACTTAACACCTCTGTGCCTTTACAACGTGATAATGAATTTAAAACTTAGTAAAGTACCTAGCACATAGTAAATGCTTAATAAGTACACCTAGTAAGTATACTTCATTCATTCATTCATTCATTGACTCCCTCATTCAGTCACTGCCTGCTGAGTACCGACCATGTGCTGGACAATGTTCCTGAAGGTGTGAAGAGGTATGGCCAGGTCTTGGAAAATCAGTTCTTCTAGAAAGTAAATTACTTCCTCCCAGCCCATTTTATCCTGCATGGACTTTATTTGGAGAAAGTCTTCGAAGTGATATTAATAGAAGTTCCTTTTGCTGCCTCTAGAAGCTGCAATCAAGAGGCCTTCACTAGGGGTGAGGGAGAGCCTGGGCAGGGAGCAAGTAGCAGGTGTAGCTCAGTCCAGCTTGCACATTTCAGGCTCTTCTTCAGCTCCGCTTGGCTCCCACTCACTGCAGCCTACAGCAGTCCCCCTTCCCCTGGGACCGCATTGCTCCTAAACGCCATCTCAAATGTAGGTCTGTTGGGTGCCTGAAGGTTTGACCAACACCCACTGCATCTGAATACTTGCAATTCTTGGAAATAAAATGCACCGGTCCCGGGGGCTCTTCCTGAGGGAGAACCTGGCCATCTTACTGATACATTCAGCTACAGCTGCTTAAAACCCTCACACAGAGGAGGCAGAGAGTCTGTAAGCCAGTGCTGTTCGCCAAGACCTGAGCATGGCCCAGTGCCTCTAGGGCTGCATTGCCCTAGATCAGCTCTGAACAGTGGAAGAGTCCTCCCTGTGCTGGGATGGATAGGGGATACTTCTCCAGAGAAAATAAACTTGCACGGTACAGAACCAGGGAAGGCTAGACTTCTTGCTATCATGACGCTCCAAAAATGTAGCCATAACGAGTCTCCTTTTCTGGTTTCAGAATGCAGAGCTAGGTTTTTCAGCCCCATTGAATTGAGAGATGGTAAAGTAACATTGTTTGGGGTCATTCCCTTTCCAGCAAAATCTTGTCTTTTTTTTTTCCCTCGAGGTATAATTCCAGTAACACAGTATTCATCATTTTAAAGTAAATAGTTCAATTTCGAGTATATTCACTATATTGTACAACCATGACTGCTGTCTAATCCTATAGCATTTCCATCACCCCAAAAAGCAACCTGTTATCCATTAGTCTCCCTCTCTCCATCCTGCCCCCCTACAGCCCTGGCAACCACTAATCTACTTTTTGTCTCTATAGATTTGCCTGTTCTGGGCATTTCATATAAATGGAATCACTCATGTGTACCCTTTTATGTCTAACTTCTGTCACCTAGTATAATGTCTCCAAGATTCATTCATGCTATAAGTATGTAAGAGTACTGCATTCCCTTTTTGTGGCTGAGTAATAACCCGTCGTATGGATAGAGCACTTTTTGTTTATGTGGGCATCACCTGATGGGCATTTGCCTTGTTTCTACCTTTTGGTTATGATAATGCTGCTAGTGGAAATTCATGTGTAAGCTTTTGTGTGGATAGGTGTTTTCAGTTGTCATGGGTATATACTTAGGAGTGGGATTAGTAGGTTGTATGGTAATTCTGTGTTTAACTCTTTTGAGGAACTTGGGAAGAGTTTTCCACTACTGACTTCACCATTCACGTTCATGCAGTATATGAGAGTTCCAACAATATACGAGAATTCCATTGTCTCCACATTCTTGCCAATACTTGTTATGGTCCTTGATTTTTAAAGTGTGTCCATCCTAGTGCCTACGAGATGTGAAGCGGGGCCCTTTCTTATGCCTACTAATTCGGCTGTTACAGGCTTTTTCTACTTCTGTCTACCCATAGCCATGTTATCGATGATCCAGAATTTTTCCTAGAACAAAAAGAAAAATGATGGACAATTTTTAATATTTTATATCTCTCGTAGTTACATCCTTCTTGTTAACAGCCAGAATCTGCGTAATTCCAATATTGACCTCCCAAATCACATACTTTCCAAAGACCAAGCTCCCTTTTACTCCTGTTGTTTCCTAATTTTATGACCTGAATTTGAGAAACCATAGATAGCGACTCCCCCTTAAAGCCGCCACCCTTCCCTCCCTGGGCAGCTGGAGGGAGGAGAGAAGGAGCTCATTGTTTCCACATTCTTCTCTTTATTTCCAAACCCAGGGGTTAATGAAATGTACAACTTTCTTCGGAAGAAATTAAAAGCAAAGCATAATCACGTCAAAACTTACTCTTCGGGAATTTGTGCTTGAACCTAGCACCAGCTAGAACATAGCTAGTGTAAAGTGTGTCTTCAGGAGAGAATTTAATATGCACATTATTAAATTATATTAAACCAGCTTCAGGGAATGGAGTGTTTTCATGTATTTTAGTTGCATGTTCCTATTACTTCTATGCATTGGGGTTACGACTTAAAAATCCTTATCATTAAAATAAGTCCTGAAGGATCTCCAGCAACCAGTGACATCATCAACCCATTGTATATAGTTGTGGGTAATCGGTGCATATTTTGTAACTCAAAGTTTTCTAGTAAATTTAAATGGCCATGTGTCTCAACCAGCTCATATTAATGAGGTTTTTATTCAGTCGGATTTCTAACAAGACCAGAAGAGTGAAATGCAAAGCAAAACAGACTTAAGTTTGAATTCCAGCTCTGCTCTGGCTAGATGAACTTGGGCAAGTCACTTTTCTCAATATATGAGATGAGATTCCAGTATATAGGTTTCAGGGCTGTTTTGAGAAGTAAATGAGATAACTTTTGTAAAGTGTCAGCACAGGGACAGTCACATAAATAGCAGGCATTCAATAAAGGGAAACCATTAGTAGTAGTACATTTAAATAATTGGTGTATTCCAGAAATGGTGCAAGTAAACCTTTTTTTTTTTTTTTTGTCTTGTGGATAATGAAATGTATTAACTAGAGTAGGAAACTGATTTTTCAGGAACACTTTTTTGTAAATGGATGAATCGCTTCGAGTTTTATTCAGTTGAGATACATTTCATTTTTTAATACTAGGATTTCTTGAAACAGGACACACGTATCCAGAATCTTAAGGCCCCATCTCCTGTTTCTGAAAAATACCACGGTTTGATTCTCATGTTGGCAAATGCTGGTGAGGCAAACAAACACAACCTCCCCACCCCCACCATCAACCTTGACATGAGCAGACTATGTGTGAGAGCCCAGTGTCTGTGGACTGAAGGAGGTACCAGCTCCTGGGAGGAAAAAAAAAAAACAGTTTTACTAATCTTGTTCTCCATTGGGATTTTAAGAGAAATCTCACAAAGATGTTTTGGTTAAAATGAAAGCAAAGTGCTCAAACCATAATAAGGGTCTCAATTATAACCCTGGGAGAGCAGATGGGCACCAGATTTGATAGAGAGGACCCTTTTAGCACATCTGTCTTTGATAACTTCTAACACAGAGACTGGCGCCTTTGAAATTAATGGGTCACTCCAAAGCAGTGTTTTAATAATGCAACTGAGAACTTTTTGTTATGTAGAGCAGTCCTTACTGGTGCTGACTTTGAGGACTGAATTAATTTTTCATGAGTTCATAGTGCTTTAGGCTACTATTCCAGCTTTTCCTAGTTTCTGGGTTTGGGTTTTTTTGTTGTTGTTGTTTTTGTTTTTTAGTGTGTAGGCTTTTTTTTTTTTTAAGGGTGATTTGTTTTAAGCATCTCCATATGAAGGTTTTGGGGAGCTCTATTTTCTCTTTGGTCACTGAATGAGGGATTCTCAAGAGCTTGAAAATTCTCCAATAAGCCCTATCTCACTTTGCTTCTAAATATTCTTCTACCATCTTCCATTTTACTTGCATATGTCATGGACCAGCAATGTACAACACATAGCCACTGAATCCAGAAGGCAAATCGGGGAGGCAAGCTACCCTCTTGGAGAGAAGTGCCTTCTTCAGAACTGTAAGATTTGAATGAGGAACGAGATCCATTGCTTATTTTTTTTCCTTTTCATTCCAAGAAGGATTCTTAAGGCTCTCTACCAGCCCACTTGTGTTCCTAAGAGATTCTATCCTCAGAAGTCTGGTTGCTGGAAATGAGGGTCTTGTCTAGTGGAAATAGAAAGTACTTACTTTATCGTTACCCTATCTTAGAGAGCAAACTCAGCCTCCTCATTTTTGGAAGTATTTTCCAAATACTCTACTCCACACAGATTGGCCCCACTCTCTGAAGGCCTATAGGAACCATACGGTCTGCAACATTGGGTGTAGCATTTAATCATCCACAGCCATTTATCAAGTAATATATATTCATGGCATGAAAAAACCAGAAACGATCTTTTAGCCTGCCTTTCCCAGCATTTTATAAATATGTCATATCTCACTAGCTTGTAAGCACAAGAATTGAAGCGTGCCTGACATTTACTTTTATCGGAAGGAAAGTACAAAGGAAGGGAGGGAGGGAGGCAGGCCCATGGTTGTTCTATAGTTCAGAAAACTTAATCTAAGTGCTGAGGCCACCGCAGATGTAATGGATTGGGGGTGAGGGGAAGCTCTCCAAAGTATTCCCTGCACATCCTCCTGTGTTTGAGGTAGATGCCCCACAGTATCTGGGACTTGGCTCCTTCCAGCACTGTTCACACTCAGTTGTTACTAGTCTTGTGCCTGTCTGGCACCCCCACTATACTATGTTCCCCGAGAACAAGGAACTTGTTCTGTGTCTGTCTTGTTTGCAGATCCATGCCCAGTGCTTAGCACACAGCCTACATACAGCTCAGTACATGTTGGGTGAATGAATAAAGTTGTTCATGAACGAAAGAGCCGTGTAAATTAGTTGGGGCTTCTCCAAAGAAATGATCCTGAAAAACAGTATGTGCATATCCAAGGTATTTAGAATTGATTCGGAGAACGGTACTGTACTTCTGTAATTTAGTTTGGGCATCATGGTACCAGGAATCACAAGAAGAGTGACAGATATGGAATGTTGGGGCCAGTAAGGAAATTATGGGCGGCTGTTTCTCACTATTACTCACCAGCTCTATCAGTTTCGGAGCCTCACTTAATGCATCATCATTTGCAGAGGTGGGGAGTAGGAGAAAGGAGCAGGCTGTAAGAAAGATTTCTGTTCTCTGATGGTAGTAGCTAAGTAGCAATGGTAGGATACCTACTGATGGGATTCTTCAGGTCATAATGTATGCACAAGACTCCCCCCCCCCCCTTTATTAAGGGATAATTGATTGAGGTCAGAAGTTTTGGAGAGTCCTGGGAGATTTTTAATCTAGTGCCATCATGCAAAGCTTACTACATCAATAAGACGGTTCCGTAGGGGGATAGAGGAGTAATTGAGATGCCACACCAGCTGGAATCCAGATGAAGATACATTTGGAAGCTTAATCACAATCATGTTCTACACTAAATATTCATCCGTCTGTCTCCCAAAGAGGACAGGAAATTAAGTTGTCAAGGGCAGGGGGGATGTGGATTTAGCTGAAAGAAGAAACCCACACCTCAGCCTTAATCTCTAAATATGCAAGACTGTCTTCCATGGTTGAAGCAAAATCCTCTCCTTTCCAGTTTTATTTTCTGAGAAATATTTGAGCTGTTTATACACAATTTATCAGCTTTACAGTTACCGAAATGGACTGTTAAGATAGCTCAGGCTCCTCACTGTGGGATAAATACAGATGAACAATGCCATCTCAATAGAAAAATGCTTTACTGAGCCAATATAGAAAAGTATTAAAGTTGTGTAAACATGTGAGGAGCAGCAGGGGAATTCCTAAACAGAGTTGACGGGCTGTGATTGCACATGCCTTGGGGTACTGTGTCCTGAAAGTTGAACTAAACCCCGCATATAGTCAGTAGGAATTATATTGCATACTGTGGGTATTCATTCATTTTTTTTTCTTTTTTTATTTCCAAGTTCAACTCTTAGGGGCCCTTCAAGACATCTAAATTTCATTTCAAAGGATGATTTGAAAAATGTGTATTGTTGCCATACATTAGATGATCGTCTCCTTCACATTTTGGTCTGACATTATGAATCAAACGTTGGCTTTAATGAAAGGGGACAGTGTCCTATTAGAGGAGGAGGTTATATGAAACAGGGTGTCATTGGATGCAAGTAACAGAAAAATCTCCACTCAGATCACTTTTCATAAGGTGTACAGGCTTCCCTGCTCTCTGAAAGTTCGCTTGAAGCCCACCATATTTTTATGAAAGGCCCACCTTAGTACCTGTTTTTGCTAACTGCAGGAAATCCAGAGAGGATTTTTGCTTTTACAAAATGGTGACTGCTTCTTTGCTTCATGCCACTTCAGCTTACCAAAGGCTTCATAGGAATCCTCTACTTTTGGATAGCAGGGAAAACCTTTACTTCACGCGATGGAAGTCTTTAGGTGGGGGATAACTCAGATGCAGGATATTAGAGCTCCTGTCCTGCTTCTCCATGGCTCTCTTGGTGCTCTGCCTCCCCCAGTGTGTTGACACCATTCTCTAACTAGGACTTAGATGGCTGTAGGACATCCCGGCTATCACATCCTAATGCTTGAATTTCCACCAAAACCAAGGTGTCATCTCTTCTCTAGGCATTTCTCTTAAGTAGTAAACATCCTAGAAGCTCATTAGTAGAATAGCTCTCACATGAAACCTACCTCGGCCAGTCCACTGATGATGTTACAGCCATCTTTGCTTGGAAGTGGTGGTGGAAACATACCCATTTTGTGAGTAAGACATAGCCATCCATGACGTCACCCAGTTCACATGGTGCAGCCGAAGGAACACGGGCTGTGTGGAGTCAGAGGTGCATTTGAATCCTATTCTTGTCACTAAATACCTGTGGATCACTTACCCTCCGTGAGCTTCACTGCCCGTTGGGTAAAATAGGAGTATGACCCACTAAGATGGCACACAGAGCACTGGGTAGGCACAGCTCATTCCTAACTCCCTTTCCACATGTGCCTTTTCATTGAGCGGGTCTTAGTGCCAACTTGCTAGCTAATACGTGCTTGTGCCTCCTAGGCTTAGGTGTCTGTTTTGTAATCCTATCTCCTAATTGATGTACTGTATAACGTATGATTTAATTAGATGTATGTGCATATAGCTATATTTGATATAATGTATCATAGGGATAATGTGTGTGTATACATATGTTATCTATACATTACATATCTACTCAATCAACAGTTACATATCAAGGAGCTCCTTTATGTCCCATACTGTTTCGGGCATCCCCGTGTTCTGGTTTAGTGCTCCTCAAAGTGTGGCCTACGGCTTTGCGGCAGTTAGCAAATTGTGTGTTCCTGGCCTGGAGCAGATAAGTGCAGAAACTGAGAGTAGCCATTTAGACACACAATAGCCTGACACTGCTAAGACAGCCATACCCATGTTTGTTCTTGTAATACTTCATTTTTGTTGTAGTCTACAAAAGGACTGGTGCATGAAAGATGGAAAATTAACACAAAAACAAAAACAGAAAGAGCCTGCTAGCCCTTCGTGGAATCACAGGAGACGTTTGCTAGGGCAGACACGTACCAAGTGCTGAGGTTTATTTGGGGTCAGAAGAGACAATTACAGAAAGTCGTTGAACAACAATGCAAAGACAACAGTGAGAAATAATGTCATGAGGCAGTCGTAAATGACCAGGTGCCACAACAGTGGCTGCGACAGCGCTTGCCCCAGATGCCCGTAGGGGGACGAGGTGTCTGGAGAGTCTTCCCTGAGCAGGTGGATGTGATTGGATTTCCCCTGCATCCCAGGCCTCCTGTCCGGGTCTGCTCTGTCCCTTCTCACTCGGCGGCCTGACGGGTTAATCTCCTGGCGAGCGAGGGCCTGTGAAGGAAGCTGGATGGAGTTAGATGTCAGACTGCAACGGGCCCGCACTAAATATCCCGCTCTTTTTCCTTGATGGGGCTTTGATGTCCGCGCGAGACACGTCAGATTATATGGGACGTCGTGTCATGTGTCAAATCAGTGTTGGGGCTCCATCCTGACACTTTAATTAGTACGCGTGGAAGGAAAGGATGTATTATTTTTCTGTTTCAAGGCAAAGACCCTGACACCCACTGAGAACTGTTAGGTTCTGCCAAAGCCCCTTTTAAAAACATAGCCTATACCCCCACTAGGATAATGACCAGAGCGTCAAGCTAATGAAAAGAGCCGTGGGCCGGGAGGTACAAACCTCGCTAGACTCCAGTCCACTGGCAACGCCTTGTGTGAGCTAGAGACGCCTCCCACGTGTCATCTTCAGCAACATAAATGCTTGTTAATTCTCGACCTTGCAGCCTTAAAAACTAGCTACTAATGCTTTCGTAGATCTCATCAGAGTATTAGGTGTTGAAGTGAGGTAATGCCTTGACAGGGCTGCAGAGGCCACAAATGATGCCAAATGGGCAGGGAAGGCCATGTAGAGGGGAGGGCAGGGGGGAAAGATGCCATTAGAGACCTTCGCTTTTAAGAACTGTCAGTTAGCAGCTGCTTACCCCACAGCTGGAAATACCTTCAAACACCTTGCTTTTCTTGTGCCCCACCAAGCAGGCCGGGGTGTCCAAGCTCAGGGACGTATCCTATCCAGAAAGGCGCCCAGGCGTGAACGTAGCCCTTTGCTGCCCGTGAACGTGTACCCTGCGTAACGAGAAACCCGTGCCTCTCTGCTCCCGGAAGAAGGTCATCCAGCTTAATACTGGATGAAATCTCTGAATATCAGTAAGCTGCATTCACTCTGACATCTAGACTCCTGTGTAATTAAGACCTCAGGTCTGGCGCTTGGTTGATCAGTGTGTCAATTCTCATTTACATAAGACTTTGGTTTTTCCCACATCTCTGCACAGACACCGCCAAAAAAAAAAAAAAAAAAAAATACTATTCACAATGAAAGGGCTGAGGATAGAGTTACACAGCCCATCGTGTCTTTAATCCCTGCTTAACATTTCCCTTAAAAAGAACATTGCCCTATTCGGAAATTAAACGCAATGTGTTAGTTGTTCTTTATGGAGAGTGAAGGGAGGTGGATTTTCCACTGATTTATTCTGAGCTTGAAGAACATCCGATTTCATGCCCTTTATTCAACTGGGAAGCAAAATCTGCTGCATAATTGGAGGGTGGTTTCTTCATCTGTGCTTCTAGAAAACAAGCAGCTCTTCTCCCCCTCCCTGTAGCTAGATGCTAAAATCTGAGACCCGACTCAGAGATCCCCTAGGTGTGTTCCTCCAGTTTTGTTTATTCAGACTGCAGTCTGCTGGGTGTAACTGGATCCTACAAAGGAGAAAAGTGACTTCTGGGCTGCTAGAAACCGTCTTTCCCTCCCCAGGGGAGCTTTCTCCAGGGCAAGGAGCAGTGGGGACCCAACGCTCCAGATGCCTCTTCTTCTAACATTAATGGTTATGAGGCAGAAGCATTTATTGTTGCAACTCAAATGAGAACAAGGATGTCCAGGAGAAGTCTCACGAGACCACACATGGAGTTGGTTATATGACCTAGGAAACAATGCAGGCCTTCATTGTCACATCAGCGAAATGTACTCATCATCTGCAAAATTAGGGGTCGGGAAAGATGTCTAATAAAAAGGCACAGGGAAAGGAGGTTCTGGTCTGTATAATAGGATTCTAGGCTCTAAGGTATCTGTTATAAGCAGGAAGCCATATGAAAGGATGGAAATTTGGGGTTGCTTTCAAGGAGGCTCTGTCCCAGCTCTGTCACTTACTACTTCCTGTGTAACCTTGACCAAGGCATTGCACCTCTCTGGGCTTTAGATGCCTTGTCTCGGAGACAGATAGTTACAGAGCTCCCTCTGCAGTGTTGCTGTGAATACTAATGACATAAGTCTTTTAAACTATTTGGAGGAATAACGGACATAAAGTTAGCTCTCAATTCTTACCGCCTGTTAGTGGTAGCACCGCTCGCTATACATTATTTTTATCCAGATGGCCATTCCCCTCTGAAGGAGACAGAAACAGCAATCGACTCCCCTACTGCCATACAGTCTCCCCATATAGTCTGTCCTTGATATCTGGCCAATGCTAGCAGGCCCAGGCAGTCCTGGAAGGCACCCAAGAATCTGGGTCAATGCTTCTCAACCTGGCTTCACATGAGGATCATCCCAGGGAACTTGGAGCAATACTGAGGGTTGCAGGCCTTGAGAGTTTTATTTAATTGATCTGCAGTCCAGCTGGGCATCAAGAGTTTTAAAAGCTCTCCTGATGATTCTAATGTTAAGAATCCCTGGGCCAGGGAAAGGTTCTATTAATTTTGATATTGAAAAAAGTTCCTGAAATATGAGTGGGATAAGCTATTACTTCCCAAGCAGAGTGGTTACCATTGGTGTTATGTGAGATTCTGTTAGATAATTCTTTGTATGTTAACAGAGTTCCAACTATTGACATGTGAATTAAGAAAAAAATATTTCAAAGCGATATTCTTTAGCTTTAAATTCACTAAAACTCAAAGTGGAAAGGAATATATATATGTATATATATATATAGATATAGATATAGATATACATATATATATTCAATTTAAATAAAATATCAAGTTAATATTTATACATTCCTGGGTTTAAAAGTATGACTTTGGAACATAGATGACTAAGGCCTGGGAAATACGGTATGAAGCAAATATGATTACAATCATAATTCTGAGTAAATATGGTAACTCTAAAGAATCAAATTATTAAGTAGTTCTATAACTTTTATCTGTCGAAAAAAACAAAGGTAGATTTATGGTGGAATGTGCTGAAACTTCTAGCCCATCTAAAAACATAAACTCCTTGGTGTCTAGTAACTTTCTTTTGGGATGCAATTGGAGAGAAAAATGTTACTCCATATTTACTCAGAACTCTAATTATAATTACTTTGTATATACCGACATGGTTAATGGTAATGGCATCCTGTATTTTAAGAATGCCTAACCATTTACAAAGCACTGGCACTTCCATTGTGTAATCAGGTTGCCTGATAACTTGCTGTGGTTGGGCTGGGGGCTCCTCCTCCAACTGGGAAAAACGATGAGGCCTAAGGGGTTAGTTAGATGGCCTGTCTCACGTTACGCGGATGACTTGTGGGAGGGCAGGACGGGAACCTTGTCATCTAAATCTACAGTAGAACTTTCTGTGTTTTACCCTTCTTGCACTTCTGAAGTCTTCCAGGTGAAGTTATAAAATTTCTCAAGGGCTCCTCTCACTGCGTGACCGTGGATCACCTTTCGGATCACTTGCTCCACACTGACGAGGACCGAGGTTTACTTCCAGTATTAGAAATTAATTGAAAAAAAAAAAGAAAGAAATTAATTGGGCCAGTTACATCACCTATATACAAACCCACCTTGATGAGGCTCCTCGAACATCTCTTCGCTTTATACTCCTGACCAACCCCACCTTTTTGTGGTCTGGACAGTAGCCAGAACCATCTTGGAAAACACGTCAATCCATCATGACATTCCTTATTTAAATCGCAGCGGTAGCTGTCCATTTTGCTTCACAGAAATTCTGAGCTCTGCCCCACTTGGCACTCTGGTCCAGCTCATCTCCTGGGCGTCCCTCAAACAGGCCACACTCTTGCTGCTCCGTATCTCGACAGTGCTCTTCCCTGCAATGGGAACGCTCTCCCTCTCCCTGTCTGCCCTGCCAGTGGTTTCTCCATGGAGTGGAATTCCCTGACCTCCGAAGTGGATCAGAAACCTGCCCCTGCCCTTCCCCCCCCCCCCCCCCCCCCCCCCCCCCCGTTAATCCCATGCAACAGACAGATTTTCTGTAATAGCTCTTACTGTGATTTGGAATTATTTATCAGTGTGAAGCTCCATGAGGCCAGAGGAAGAGTCACTTCCGTGTTGGTGTCCTACCATTCTGGTTCCAGATCCTAGCACAGAACTTAGTACAGAGTCGCTGCTTAACCAGTATTTGTTGAATTTATGAACAGAATATGAAAAGGCTGAGGGGTAGCCTGCCCCCTCTGAGGACAGGGTGCCGTTGTCACCTCCTACACTGAGAGCAAGTCAGGGAGTCAGAAGTGTTTGCAAGAAGGTGAAGGCTGCTCAAGGCCACTGCAGCAGTATTCTCCTGAAGCTACCGTCCATAGCTGACCAGTACTCCTGCCCTCCTGGGTACTCCATACAGGAAATGACAACTGACCAGTGGCTCCCAAGCTGCTTTTTAAAGGAAGGAACATTCTAGTTAAACCCAGGGTAGTACACCCAGAGCCCTGCCAGCCCCCCTTTTCCATGGCTCCTCCAGAAGTTATGAGGCAGCAGATAAGAACCCTGCAGGTCTCAGAATGCAGTGTTAACACCACACATCTTGTAGAAAAATAGAGCCCCAGAAGTTAGAAATCTGTATTTGATTCCCAGCAATAACACTTTCTACTTTCTGAGCCAGTAAGTTGCTTTTATTGGACAAATTTTAGTTTCCTTACCATTAAAATAAGTATAATATTGCTTATCCTACTTAACCCATTGAATTGTTTTGTAGACAAAATAAGATAAAATGAAAATATTTTGAATAGGTAGAAGCACTTTACATTATTATTATTTGAGCCTGATATGATTTCTTCTCCTTAAGGGCTTTTAAATGAAGGAAGACACAGTGACTTTCATAGATACAAAGGCGTCCCAAAGACATAAACACAGGGAAAGAACAAATGCATTATTCATTAGTGTTATGGATTTAGGTGGGTCGTCAGAAAGAGACAGTGTTCTGTAGCAGGAAGATCTTTGCCTGCAAATCAGGAGACCTGAGTTTGAACCTACCTTGTCATCTAGTTACTAACTGTGGGAATCTGGTAGGTCGTGTAACCCCGGGAAGCCTCAAGCCCCCCACCTATAAATTGCAGAGGGTATGAGAGTGGATAGGGAATTGGAGAAAGGCAATGATACTACAGTAGTTTGGAGTATCTCATGACACAAATAAGAAAGGCCTCTGGAAACAGCAAATTGCCTTAGCAATGCAAGGCATTAGTATTATCCGAGTGTTTGCATTACTTAGGCAAAAGGAAGTCAAGAAGTTTCAGGGAAGGCTGCCCAGAATAGCAAGGGAGTACCAAGAACGACTTGAGTAATGACAGAGAGAGGGCAGGTCTCGCCAGAGAACGTGTGCTTGGGGCGAGGGTGCAGCCTGGGACAGGGCTTATTTCCAAGGGACTGGCAGGACCCGCCAATACGGTGGGTCATCCCCCCCTTCCCAGGAGCTGAAGTGGCTCCTAAAAGCTCTGGATTACAAGGCGGAGGACAGCATCCAGGTGGGCAGAACGTGTTAAAAGGATCCCAAGTGCATTCAAGGGTGTTTGTTTTTGATTGGAAGATAAGGATTAACTGGATTAATGGAGCCTCATGGATGGAGAATGTGCAGACGCTAATTGCCCCTAAATTACAGCGGATTCCATTGGAATTGTGTATTCTCTTCTAGAAGCCTAACAGCGGCCCCTCCTTCCTCCCCACACAATGCTAAATGAACATGTCATTGTAACTGAGATGAAAGGCCATGAAATTTATTTTCCACTTCCCTCCAGATCTCTTGTTTGCAAAATACAAGAGGAACTAAGTTACTAGTCTAGTATTCAGTTTGTTTCATACCAACCAAAAAAAAAAAAAAATGTATTCCAGGGATTCAAATTTCTGGAAGATGATTCTGAGCCCTCCTTCCTTGCTGGGTCTCTGCCACACCAGTGGCCTAAGAAAGAAAACAGTTCTCAGAGTTGAGCGTGCTTCAGGGTCATCTGGAGACCCTCCAAAAACACATTCCTAGGCCCTGCCCAGGACTCTCTGACTCAGTGGGTCTAAGGAGGTCCCCCAAACTTGGATTTGCTGCAAGTTTCCCGGTAACACTGATGGGGGCGGTCCCAAGACACAGTTGAAGAACCACTGATCCTGGGAAAATCAAAGTATTTTTAAAAACCTAGTCAAAGAAAAAAGAATGCAAACTTCAAAATCCTGGGGATGCATCTTCAGGGAAATGGAGGTACAACCACTCAGAACTTCAGAATGATTCATTTCCTGGGTCAAAGGTGCATATTCCCTTGGATTTTGTAAAGCTTATGGGATAAACATTCCTTGCAATGCATGAGAGATGCAAAGGAGCCTGGGAGTGGGGCAGGTGCTTGCTGGTGGGCCCCACTCGTTCCCCCTTCACTCTGGTTTGCACACCTTTTCTCTGTCAATTATTGTTGTCAGCCAATTTTGGTACCTCCGCAGGCATCACAGCTCCAAGCCCCTGAACTGAACTTAACCCTCTGCCTTAACTCCACCAATATATGTCCAGTCCTGTTCCACATGTATTACTTTTTCTCTGCAACACTGGCTCGGGCTTGGGCTACTTTTGCTAATGCTTCTAGAACATTGCAAAGCACTGGACAGTGAATCAACAGATTCTGGGTTTTAGTTCTGGTCTCCCATCTGTCTTACCATGTGACTATGGAAAGAACACGCTAAACCTCCGGGCATGATTTTAGTCATCGATTAAAGGGGAAAGTCTAGCTAGATGAGTGGTTCTTCCCCTTTAGGGGAAAGTGAAAATTGAATATATAGACCTCTTCCCAGGAAAACGCACATGTGTACGACATGCAAAATGTTGCTTACAGTTGTTAGACTGCGTAAATAATAGTATGGTAATAGCAAGCGATAATAATAGTGGGCATTTATCAAATGCCAACTTTATGCCAGACTGTGCAAAGCGCTTTACATCTATTACCTTATTTAATCCTTGCAACAAACCTCTGAGGTCGTCAGGGCGCCTGGGTGGCTCAGTGGGTTAAGCCTCTGCCTTCGGCTCAGGTCATGATCCCAGGATCCTGGGATCGAGCCCCGCATTGGGCTCTCTGCTCGGCAGGGAGCCTGCTTCTCCCTCTCTATCTGCCTGACTCTCTGTCTACTTCTGCCTACTTGTGATTTCTCTCTCTGTCAAATAAGTAAATAAATAAATCTTTTAAAAAACAAAACAAAACAAAAAAAAAAAAACCTCTGAGGTCGTCAGACCCAGCTTCGACTTGAGAAGATCATGGCAAAGACCAGAAGGAATGCATCTCAGGTCACCCGGTAGGAAGCAGCAGAAAGGGGATTTAAGGCCATCTGCACTGTTCTGAAGCTGGTAAATTCCTCTAGATTAAGGAAGGGAACCTGTTCTAGGTGATATTTCAAGTTCCTGAAGTTCTGATGTCCCAGGATTTGCATTTTTCCCCCAAGTCCCAAGAACCAACATTGGGAAAATGGCCCATGGTCTACTCAAGGCTTTTATGTATCAGAGGTGATCACAAAAGTTAGAATTTAAAGGTGATTTGGGGTTCAGACTCAGAAAAGTAAGTCACTTCTCTCCTTTGTGTTTGTCTTAAAAACGAACGCTTATCACAGCTTCCAACCACAGGCAGCCGCCTCTCAAGGCAAGGGAAATACCCATCCCGGCTTGGGCAGGTCAGTGATGTGACAAGATAAAGGGCAGATCCTTAATGAAAACCACTCTGCCTCCTGCCAGCAAAGGAGTTTTCTTGGTGCATTTCAAGTCCGCTAACACCTCTTCGCAGATCAATGGCTTTTCATAAATGCACCGGGAGATCTTTGAACCACTAATGCTTTAGGGGCTGTTTAGGTTTGGAGTCCAACTGTTTAATATAACTCTCCTCCAGGTCTGGCTCTACTGAAAGGTCTCAGGAAACAAGGCGGGGGATGTATGAAAAGCAGAACTGCCATGGCCAAGTGACGTCCCCCCACCTAGGCCTCCTGTTTATACAAGCAAATTGGACCAGGCTGATTACTTGCAGGAGGGGAAAGGAGGAATGAAATGACATGCGGGTCATGGTGGAGAGTTGAGTGAAAAGGAATCAGATTAAAGGTGCCTTTTGATTGGAGGGGAGCAGGTCATTTGCTTGAGGCGGGGGGAGCCAGTGATTGGATTCATCAACAGACAAGGTCACCCACAGATGAAGCACTATGATAAACACCGCAGTGTGCCTGGGAGCCACGGGCCAGGTTTCCTGTGTCCCCCGGAAAATAGTGCCACTTACTTTAAAACTTCTTTCAGCACTTAAGCTAAAGGAGGGGTCTTGTTCAGAAAGCGGATGATCATTGGCATCAGGAGTTGTGACCCCAAAGGGCTTTCCTATGTCTAAAGTGTGCCCACCCCTGCTTTCCCAGAGCCCTCGGTGAGGTCATAGTAGTAGCTGGCATGTCCTGAATGTCCCCCAGCTGGCACTGTGTTCTGTCTTGACCCCATGGAAACCTCCAGCAGTCCTGTAAGGTGGATCCTCTGCTCTCATTACTCCACTTTCAGATGGGGAGTCTAGGCAGATAAGCAACTTGTCACATCCATCTGGGATGGGAAGAATCTAGAGCTCTCCCCCTCTTTGCCACCAGACTGTGTCTACCTGTGTGAACAGGATCCTGCATCATCCAATGTTTAGTTCATTTCCTCCTAAAGATCGAGGACCTAGTGATGATTTCATGTATCTGCTCATTTAGATGTCAGGTCCCTTGACGGCACAGACCATGCGGTCCTTTAATTTTTTGCCTCCCACCACAGTGCCTGGTAGAGGAGCCACCTGGTCCCTATCTCATATTTTTGAAAAGTCCCTCTTAAAATCACTTTAGGGTTACGTGAATTTTTTATCCTGATTATAATATTAATACAAGTTCACCACATAAGATATTGCTTTAGGCACCAAAATTTTATAGAGACAAAAAGAAGAAATCCCCGGAGGTAACAGTCATGAACACATCGGTATATGACCTTCTGCTAGTCTCTTGATGTGTGTATGCACATAAAGATACAGCTTAAATGGGATTGCACTATGTTCCATTGTTTTAGAGCCTGACTTTTTGCTAACAACATATCACGGATATCTCTGCCTTTCCATAGTCACAGATCTTCAGTTGTTTTTATGTCCTAGTCATGCAGTGTCCCACTGTGTGGCCGTGTCAGCATCCACTTATCTGTCCTAGTCATGCAGTGTCCCACTGTGTGGCCGGGTCAGCATCCACTTATCTGCGCTTGGTGGGCTGGGTGCTCCCTGGTATGTGCCTGTCCGGGCAAGACGCTGCGAGCACATCTGCGCAGACAACTTGCTGCTCCTGTATTTCAGTCCTTGCTCTTGGCCCTGCTTCTTGGAAACTGCACTCTCCTAACAGTTGCTGGGATCCCAGTTCTAGAAATGGCAGAATATATAAGTTGTCTGTTGCAGGATGCCTTGGAGATGTAGACAGTCCAGTTTCTAATATGAAAATTGGGCTGTGGCATTGCCCTTAAAACAGAAGGAAGTCACAAGGGCCCACTTCTGCCTCAGTCCCTCAGGAGGTTCTTGTCTCTTCTCCTGTGAGCGCTCCATCCCTGGACTCGCTGCAACCTGGGGCTCGTAGCTATTTCGAGAAATGCCCTATCTGTGAAATTGCTAGGGACAGCTGATAAACCCCGGGGTCAAGGGTTAATGAAAGCCAGCAAGAGCATGGGGAGAGGGGGGTCAGACTGAGGATCTGGGAGTTTGGGGAATGAGCCACTCCTATTTCAAGTTCCCCGGGCCCAAGTACATCCTGAGGAATCACAGGTGACCGAAGCTGTGTGAGGACCCAGCCAGGTGTGAGGGTGGAACTGGAGGAGCTTCGGGGCGTTGGTAGTGAGAGCTAGTACAAATGCAAGCCCCAGAAGCCCTATTTATTATTTTTCATCAGCTAAAAGAAGGCAATTTTTAGATTTAGATTTTTTTGATGAGCTGTCACCATGGTGATAGGATTGGAAATTCTTTTTCTGACAACATTGCTGTTGGACCATTTGTTGAATTATTTGCATACTGTGACTCTAGGAGGCCCCCAGAGCTGGGTGCTTCCCTCTCTATCCAGAGGAAGGTTGGTCTCAGCCATCCCTTGGGTTCTTTGCCACACAGAGGTCCATGTTCCTAAAAGCCTGGGCTCTGCCAGGTAGGGAGGAGATTCCTGGATCACCACAGTGCATCCTATAGAAGGAACTCATGAGAAAACAAAATCAAAGACAAGAAAAGAGTGAAGAATTTACCATCTGTTCCAGGGAAATTTGAGTCTCTCTACTTTTCTCTGGACCCCCTTGGTTGGGTGTCTTACACATCACATCTACATAATCCACTGCAGGGCAGAGGTGCTGGAGGAGACGTGCAGGAAGTATGACCTTCCAGAATGATCCAGGCACATAAGAACCCTGAGTTGCTGCTTCCACTACTGGGCTGGATCTATCTGAATTCACTCCTGTTCTTCTTTCAGTGATCATTTCTTTAAGATTCCAGATGGATCCAAGATAATTTTTCAAATCCTCTTAATTCTCTGACTGATTTCAGAACTGTAGCCAGAGAAATCCCCTCTTAACATCCTTTTTTGATTTGGGGCCAGCAAAGGAGGACAGATTGCATTCTGAAACTTCCAGCACTTTTTGCCCTCACACTTTCAGACCTCTTCTCTGAAAAAAGCACCAGCCCCACTAATGAAGAGCCAGGTCCTAATGAGAAATAGAATCATTGCACCAATTGTCTTCTACTCCTGTGAGAATCGGATGGGTCTGGAGACTTCAGGAGTCACCGTTGCCCCCTCCAGGCCCTTGGCCCTGTGATAATTCTCTACACCTAGGTAGGAACTGCTTGAAACTGTACCTGTGTCTTAGGTCTGTGCCTTCTCTTCATCTCGTCTCCTTCCCTGCACAGCCCTCCCTCCACCCCTACCCCCCCCCCCCCCCCCCCCCCCCCCCCACAGAGCCCACTCTTCTACTACTCTTCTTTAAAGACAAGTAGGGGGTGGTTTATTCTGGGTAGCTATCAGTTTGCTTCTGGAGGATGGGTTGCATGTGACAGCTTGGGCAAGGCACGGAGCCCAGGCTGTTTGTGTCACACTCCGTTCCCAGTGACAAACACTGCTGCTCGCCTCCCTGTCCAAATCTGATAACACGTATGTTCTCCCAATTCCGTGCTGTTGCTCTGGAAACGGAAGCAGCAGCACGATCTAGAGTAGGATTATGGCTTAGTCAACCTCAAAGTCTCACAGCCCTTCTGGCAACTTCTGGCAGGAAAAGTGTATCCTCTCCCACTACCCAGTGACCAACGGCTTTCTCCCCCTGCTGGGAAGGTCTGACTCCTGAAGTTAGAGAAGGTGTGTCTGCTCACAGCTCACATTGGGAGAGTATAATTTATTAGAAGACTCAAACTTGAGAATCTCAATCAAATCCCAGCTCTGCTGCTCACGAGATAAGGCACAATAAGCACGAGCTATTTTCACAGTCCCTTTGAGCACCTCTGTTCCTCCCAGGGTGGACTGGCCATCCCGTGGTGGGGGAGCCTAAGTGTTTGAGACACAGGAGGCAGAGTGAAGATTATAGACGACAACCATGAGAGAAGGTAGCTAGGAGTGGGAAGGAAAAAAAGGGAGGGTGGTAATGAGGAGGGGGGAGAGAGAGAGAGAGAGAGAGATTGAGAGAGAGGAGACTTCCCAATGAGCTTAGAAGTCCTCTAGGTTCCTAGAAGCCTGTAGGGAAAGTTTACTGTGCCTCCCTTCTCAATGCCACCAGCCTCCAACCCAGAGGTCCAGAACTACCTCTAAAGAACATAGAGGCCCTTGAAAACCTTTAGTCTCATAAGCATTCTTTTTTAAATAAAAATTGCACCCCCCCCCATTTTTAATAGAGCCCTAAAGTAATACAGCTTTTTTTTTTTTTTTTGCAATGAACAAAACATTTTTTATTATAATGGAGTAAATGAAACCCCAAGGCCCTCTTTGCTGAGGAACTGCCTGCCCGGATACCAGCACGTGGGCCTCAAGGAGGAATTCACCCCGAGGTCCTGGTCCTCAGGACCTTCTGGTAAGGCTCACTGACATTATCCATGCCTACGTGCATCTGGACATTTGTGCAGCTCTGCACCAGAAGACAGGCACTCAGAGTGATCAAAATGGGGCTGGTGCTACCGTAAATAACTAGATGAAAAAATTTTCAGGAACACACAGAAAGAAGAGTGTGCTCAGATAATGGAAGCTAGAGCTTCCGTTTCCTTAGGCACCTTCATATAGGCAGAGAACATCATTTTAGAATGGGCATCACCAGTAGTACCACTAGCACTTTCACCAACAAGGTGATGTGTTTCTGCTTAGGACTTGTTCACTTTGGGCTCATTTTCTTGTGGAGCAAAGCAGGGCTTTAAGCTTGGGTGGGGTGGGTTCCCTCTCAGTGTGCTTCTGTGTTTAAGCATAGAGCTCTTATTCTGGTGTTTACTTGTCATGCGTCTTGTTCTCCTCCACTACGGCAAGTGCCAGAGAATTCTGTCACCTTTACAGACCCTGTGTTTCATCTAAACAATGAGAGGTCTGAAACCGCTTCTTATATCTACCCATTACCCCAGACACATTTTGTTCAACAGGATACCCTTAGATGCAAGAAACATTGGTCTCTGGCTCACATACAACCTTCCATTATTTTCAGCAGCATGATTATTTTTGTACAAGGCAAACATAAGAAATACATAGTGGATATAAACTCAGTCTGCAAATACCAGTATATAGAACAATTTCTCACACATGCCCACTTTCCATAAAAACTAAATCTTCAGCACTTCTCCGTCCCCCTGCCCCCTTTCCCAGGGCTGTGTCCAAGCTCCAGAGTATTTGAATGATGCCCACAGACAGGAGGAGGTGATAGGCATCTAGTTCATGGTACTTAACTCTGTCTACCTTGGCATCCAATAAGACAACCATCTCTCTTCATCCAACTCCCTTCTTCCCTGCAATTCTGCCCAGCACAGGAAATGATCCTTTTAAAAGTTCCTTGCTCCTCAGAGGCTCTGGGAAACTCTCAAAGACTATCTTTCCTGCAAGGCTGCTAATTGCCGCCATGAATCCATTCTTCTCTAAGGCTCTTGCACCAGGGTAGAGCAAAGGGAATCCTGAGAGACCTGACCACCTCACGTGGTTCCACCTGGCAGAGGTATGTCTCCTCAGACCCCCAGCTTCTCTCATTCCCCTCATCCCATCCATGTCCAGTCCTGGTACTTGGTAGAGAGGGGTTAAGAAAGGGGTCTCTACCCTGTGCCCCTGTGTCTCAACTCCCTTCATGATCCTTTTAAATATTTTCCTCAGAAGGAAAAATCTTTGGATTTTTGCTAATCCTGACTAATCCAGTATACCCCAAGTATGCTCGGGGCTTGAATCAGCACTGTCCAACAGAATTTTCTATGATGGACATGTTCATTATGGTATAGCCACAGCTACATGTGACTGGTAGGACCAATGAACTGGTTGTTTAATTTTAATCAACATAAATTCAGATAGCCACACACTGGACAGCACAGGTCGAGATTTTTCAAACTTAAAAGCCAGGAGTTGATGTCTTTGTTCTCTATATTGTATAGGACAGTCCATCCCTAGGGCAAAGTTAGGCTATCTCCTGAGTGTTTGGTTACAAGAAAGTGTATGAGTATTGGTGGGTGCGACGTGGACCATATCAGTTATTGCTTCAAAGTTTTCTCCCACCATAAATAAATAAAAAGTCATGCTGGGCTGATTCAATTAGTAGGAAGCCCAGAATCTGCTCGTCGCCCATCCCTTAAACATTACAGAAGATCCTGAGGCACTTCTGAAGGATCATAGGGGTCCTTGGAATTTGCTTTGGAAATCACTGAGCTAGTTATATCTAAAATCCAGTCTGGTTCTGACATTTTCAAGATGTAGACTTGTTTTGATGAGGAAGTCATGCCTTCCAAGGGGTGGTGACTTGTCTAATTTTTGCAGGACAGATCTGAGAGCCAGGTGGGCCACACCTTATGAGAACTCTTTCCCCTATACTTCTTAGTGTTCTCTAAGATTTCAACCTTGATACTAGACTGTTCCATCTCGCCTGGAAATAATTATTTCTTGGGGGAAAGGGCAAGTCTCCTCCTCTAGCACTGTGTGTGGCAGGGCACCTACCAGTCATCAGTGAGGGGAATAAATTCATCATGCTGGCATTGCAGGATGTGCGGAGTGCCCTCGTATAAATGGTTCCTGCAACCACTGTCCTGATCTTCCTCTACCCTTCTCTTGCCCCGTAAACAAGTAGCAACCCCTCATTCCCCATCCTGCTTTTGAAGATGCTAAGGACTTCACGCCTTAACTCTAATTTTTGAAGGTTTTTTTAAAGATTTTATTTATTTATTTGAGAGAGGAAGAGAGAGAGAGAGAGCGCACTCCTGAGCAGGGGGAGTGGCAGAGGGAGAGGGAGAAGCAGATTGCCCACTGAGCAAGGAGCTCAACATGGGACTCGATCCACGGACCCCGGGGCATGACCTGAGCCTAAGGCAGATGATTAACTGATGGAGCCGCCCAGGAGCCCCTCAGCAAACTTTTCATGCAGAAAGCCAAATAGGAAATATTTTCAGCTTCACAGGCCATATGGTCTCTATTGCAAATACTCACTTGTGCCTTGCAATATAAAAGTAGCCGTAGACAATATGTGAACAAAATGACATGACTGCATTCCAATAAAACTTTATTACACAAACAGGCAGCAGGCCAGATTTAGCCTGAGGACTGTAGTTTGCCAATCTCTTTTCTAGACCTGGGAACGCACAGAATGGGAACATTTTAGACTACTTGCAAAGAACTGAAACAAAGTATGTGCATTTTCTCTGGGTGCTGGAGGCAGCAGAAGAAAATGGATTCAGAAAATATAGTTGTTGTTGAAGGACGTATTTAATTAGTCCTTTATAAAAGAGAAATGTTTTCAGCTGTACTTCGAAGGAAAGCCATGATAGCTATGAAGAGAGCATTTATTAAATATGTAGATTTCAGGATTCCACTCTCAGTATTTTGGGACAGGGCCCAGGAGTCTGCAATTTTGGCATTATCCTCAACTGGTTTTAAGTAAATGGCAGAGGTGAGGAGACCACAATTTGCTAAATACTGCAAAGCCCTTAGGTTTTGTGATGCTCATGGATGTAACAGTTATGATATAATTATGGGCCTTCTGAGTTCATAAGAAATAAGATGCAACGTACAGACAAATTCACTGATCTAGGTAAACCTAATTTTCTTTTTCCTTCAAGGAAGCTATCAGAATGTATGGAAGCAGAAGTGATCCTACAGGTCTTTCTAATTTATTTTTTAACTGAATTAGCTTGGGACTGCAATTAGGAACAAATTGCATATGGCGCAACCCACAATTGGTTGTGAAGCAGGGAGTAGAATCAAGACTTCCAATGAGGCTGTGACTGGCAGGCAGCTTTGTTTTTTCTAGGCATTCCACCACTTGCTTCCCTCCTCTGATAAATGGCAACTCCCAGATCTGAAAAGGGACAGTGTTTGCACCAGCGAGAGAGTCACAGCCCACAGTCGTAGAGAATGAGTTGACACAGTTGGGTGATTTCAATTCCTAACACCGTGTCACTTCCCTTCCCCTCTCCACCATTGCAGCTCAAAGTTGTCTGAAACAACCCGTCACTGCCTCCCCTCCTGCTGCCCAGCAACCCTGAGTGGGAGAAAGGCAAATCAGCTTGGGAGAATTCACAGTGGCCCAGGTGTCATTGCTGGGTGCTAATGGGCACCCCCGCAGAGAGAGGGAAAAATGCGCTCTATATGACCTTGAGAAAGTCAGGGCAGGAGTGCCCAAGGAAGGGAGTCCCTTATGTCGGCCCATGTGTTCATGTTCCAAAGATGTAGTTTCAGTAGAAGGAAAAAGACAACTGCCTCTATAACACTGCATGTTAATTAGACTTAAAAAAAAAAAAAAAAAAAAACCACACAGACAAGTTAAAAACAAACAAACCAAAAAACCCTGCAGGCCCAAAAAACCCTAAAGAACGAAGACTGCCGTGGAACCCTCTCCTTTCCCCTAGGACCAGCAATCACCCACCTCCGAGTGGGTGCAGATGTTTTCAGTCCCTTGGTCAGAAGACCATAGAGCACCAAGGAGTGAAGCACAAATCGGTGTGTGTTTCCACAGTTGAGCACTCAACTCAGAGATAAGAGGAGGGAGAAAGATAAATTACTCTTAAGATTTCTTTCTCTAGTGGAGGATGGCAGTGCTGCACTCAGATCTGATTTCTGGGCACCGGAATTTGCCCTGAACTGAGGTTTCTCCCCCGCCCGCTCTCAGCTGTCTGTCTATAAAGAAGGTTGCCCAAGCCAGCCCTTTTCTTCAGTGTAGTAGCGTGGATGTGCCCTGGGGTCACGGTGGGGCTCCCGCACTGAGCAGCCCATCTCCCTAGAAAAGGCCGTTTTCATTTCATTTTATTTGGTGCCCTTTGCAGCAACCCTTGGATGAGTTTGATAAAATGCATACATTCAGAAAATTCAAAGTGGAAGTCACCTTGCCTTGGTTCATGCCCCTCATGCGGAGGGGGGTGGGGGTGGGGGCGCTCAAGGATTTCCATGTAGATAGGAACCACCTTGCGAGCTGTAAAATTGTGGGTTATGGAGAGGCCCCCCTGCCCCCCCCACCTCAGGGATTCTGACTCAGTTGTCAGAGGCGGGGCTGAGAACCTGCATTTATACAAGCTTTCTAGATAATTCTAATACAGATTTAATGATGCTGGTAATTCTGAGACAAGTGGTATAAGTGGGAAGCATACAGGATTGGGGGGAGAGAGGGGTGTTTAGAATTGTTTTTTGAAGCTTTACAGGTAGAACCATAACCTCAATCTGCAATAAAACCTGGCAGTCTTACCAGCTTTGCATTCAAAAAGGGCTTTGTTTTGTCCAACTGGAATGTTTCTCCAGCTTAAGCCCCGTTTCCTTTCTTTGATCCCCATTGGCTCCAGATTCCTTCTCTGACTTCTCCCCATGTGAGCAAATAAACCAAATAAAACTTCAGAGCTGCTTCCCGACACCTAGGCATTCCTTAGGCTTTTCTTTCTCTTAGTCTCTTTCTTCTTTTCCTTATAGACAAAATTCCTCTAGAATACCCTCTTAGGACTGATGATCCATGCCATTTTGCCACCCTTCCTAGTTACTGTGACAGCGCATGCCTTTGAGATCGGCCATTTCTAGGGCAAGTTCAGCCCCGCTGCTCTGCAGAGGCTCGTGGGAAACATTCGGCGGATTTGGAGGCACTGGCTGTAGATGGTGTGCAATTTGGCTTGCCCTTCCCAGCCCTGCTGCAGGCAAGGGTTGGCATAAGCATTACGAATGTCCCCCAAGGTGGCTGCTTTCCTTTCCTTAAAAGCTTCTTTTGGGGGCGCCTGGGTGGCTCAGTGTGTTAAAGCCTCTGCCTCCGGCTCAGGTCATGATCTCAGGGTCCTGGGATCAAGCCTCGCATCGGGCTGTCTGCTCGGCAGGGAGCCTGCTTCCCTCTCTCTCTGCCTGCCTCTCTGCCTACTTGTGATCTCTCTCTCTGTCAAGTGAATGGATAAAATCTTAAAAAAAAAAAAAAAAAAAAAAAAAAGCTTCTTTTGGTGAGAGCCTCTGGCGCCTTGCCGGGTCTGTGCCTTTCCAGCCCCATTTCATGCCCTTTCAGGCTCTTCTTGGCTTAGTCCTTGGCTTTTCTTTGTTGGGCACCCCCAGGGTCTGGTGTGGGCTGGGTCATTAGGAAAGAGCAGAAGGAAATGTCCCAGAAGAGTCCAGAAATAGGGATGGGCAAAGAGGAATTACAGATGACAGAGCAGCCTCATCTGCCTCTCTCAGAGTAAAGACTGCAGACATCTCTAATTCTAAGGCGGGTCCTACTGTGTACTGTCATACATTTGCATGATTTTTCCAAGGTAAGATTAATAGAACTGCAGATCCACAGTGACTTTCGAAGGTAGATTGCAGGACAAGTCCACGGTCGGTGCCAAGTTTCCCAGAAAATGTCAAGAAGTGGCCATTAAGCAGTGATAGTTTACATCACAAGGGACAAGAGAGTGTGATCACAGACCAAGTTGCACTCAAACCCCCTCCTGGCCATGTGACCTCAGAGAGGCCACTTACACTCTCCAGACAGTAATAGCCAAATGTGGGAAAACATCACCACCAATAACAAATGATGTTCATGGGCCATTTACTACATTCTTAATGTTGTGTTAAGTGTTTTATATAATTTTTAATTGAAAAAACAAACACCAGTCCTGTAAGGACAAATACTGTTATTTGACCTATTCCACAGATGAAAATATTAAGGTGCAGAGAAGAGCAGAATCTGTGTGACTAGTAACATGCTCTTAACACTGCACTGACATCAGTCTCCTGTTTTATTATGAGGACCGAATGAGGTGTGGATGAGGAGTTTAGCACAGTTCATAGATACAGGGCTCAGCCAATGATAACTACATGTGTTGTATGTGCTTAATGGATGGTTCATCCCCAAATGAAGTGATTTCTCAATTTATAGGAGTATAGTTGCACTTAATGAGGAATGATGATATTATGTTCTGCTACACTTGCACATTATCCATTATCATGCCCTTTCCTAGGAAGGCTTTCCAGATCCCCAAAATTCCCTCCTCCCATACCATAGTTGCTAGATTTCCCCCTTTCACTCTGTCTTGATTTCTGCAACAGAAATGTTGCAATTCTGGGGACACCTGTTTCTGTGTTTGACTCAACTTCTTGGTGCAGTGGCTAGATAGATGTATTGCTCTGTACTGCCAGGAGTTAAGCAGGAGCCTTGTTTTTGCTGACTGGCTGCTCACCAGGAGACTTGGGGCCTCGGAACGAAACAGTTGAATCAGAATTATGGGATATCAGCTACTCCAAACCTTGTGAAAACAGCTGCTGATTTGCTGGCTTTTCTGGTCAGCTACTGGGGGCGGGGGGAGGTCACAGGCCCCTTTGAGGCAGTTGAAGAGGACTTGGCCAAGAGGAAGAAAGGAAAAAAGGCAGAAGATGAGACAGAAAGAGCAAGGGAGAGAAAAATCAAAAGAGCATAGAAAGAAAATAATGTTTGCATAAAAGTATAGAATTTTTAAACTGGAAGACCCTTAGGGAATACCTGTTTCCATGTCTTAATTTTATCAATGAGGTTAGAACAGTCTAGACAGGTTATTATACAGAGTTCCACAGCTACTGATTCGGTATCACTTTTGGACAATCCTACCAAAAACAAAAACTGTTCTTTCCCGTCCACATGTGTGTGCATGCACGCATATTGCCAAACTCTGGCTTCTGGAACCCCACGGCTCGCTGGCTGCTGACACTCAGAATCCCAGCTCCCTTTGCAGATGTGCCTACAGCCATTAAAGGCACACCTGCAGGAGTTCTCCCACCAATAGACTGAGGGTCCCCGGGAAACATGCCCTAAACCTGCCCTAGTGGGAGCATTCCACCCTGAGCGTACAAACAGCAGCCCAGGAAGGGGCACATCGTGGTAGTTGCCATGACGGTGGCAGGGGGCGGGGGGGGTGGCAGAACAGAGCAACTTCTGTCTTGTTCTTTCACAATGGAAACTTCACACTGGGGCAAATATATCTACTTGTTGAGAGTGTTGCTTTGTTTTTGTTTGGTTAGTTAGTTTGCTGTTTGATTTGCATGGATGTATAGCCCTCCTCAATGACCAGGTTTTGCTGTAAGCCTTTTTGGAAGTTTTGTTCTGTAACCTACAAGGTCATTACAGCCTCAAGGTTGCTTCTTAATCGTACTGCAAACACAGCTACCCCTTCTTCGCAGCCCTCTGTACACAGAACACTGTTGCCCAGCTCAGAGGAGCCAAGGAAAGCGTTCATTACCAGGTGAGGGAAACTAGCTTGACATGAGTCTTGAACCTGTCCTTTTCTGTTAATCTGTTTTAGACTTAAGTCAAAGGAAAGCCCAGACTTCTGTTCTCTCTCCTCCCCCCTATCTCACCAGGCTCTCTTGCCCCCAGTGCTTGAGATTTCTTGGCTCTCTGCAAATTTATACTGACTTACCACCCTGTGTACTTAGATAGCCAGGCTCTCAGCAATCGGGGTTCAGCACAGTCACTAGGTACAGTGAGACAGAGGACGCAGGAGAGAGGATATGTGCAATATACAATGGCTGGTGACACTTATGAATAAAATGACTTTGAGTTACTCAGGCCTTGTGTATGATGTCAGAGAGTATGGTGAGTCCATGTGTGTGTGTCATAAAGCTTTATGACATCAAAAGCAAAACAGCATAATTATCCTCCCTCCCTCCCTTCCTTCCTTCCTTCCTGCTCTGAGCATTCTCTATACTCCAAGCCCCAATGGCAGGCAGAACTCAAGATTTTTGTGTGGCATTATAGAAGTCTTTTACCCTTTTCCCTCTCCCCCTCAGTACAAACTACCATGCGCCTGGGCTATGGCATGAACAAGACAGGTAGAACTTCTCTTCTCGGGGATCTGACAGTCTAGGGGCAGCAAGCAAGCACAAGTCAGCAAATACAGACATGAGAGGCTTTGAGCTAAGTGATAGGAGGTCATAGAAAAGGCTGATGTGCAGAGGAGACAGGAGGCATGGGACCTTATATGCAGAGGTCTGGGGAGGACTCTCTAAGGGGTGGACACCTGGACAGAGACCCAAAGGAGTAGAAGGAGCCAGGCTTGCTCCAAAAATATTTGTCACCCAAGGAGCTGCCTTGGGCCCTGGCTGTCCTGGCCTCCCTGTCTAGCGAGGGTTTAATTCCATGGGGGGCTTTGCCTCAGAGTGGGTTTGAGGAGAGGTCAGGCAGCCCCTGAAAGCAGAGTAACCAATCTTAGGGATGAGCCGGCCCTTCATAAACATCTGGGTCCTTTGAAAAATGAAACCTGTGGTCTGGTCCCCCAGAACAGAGGAGTCAAGTTTCAGTTGTAATCATTAAACCAAAAATTTTCCATTTTGCAAAATTTCAGCTTCCCCTAGAAAAGGGGTTTCTTGCCTTGGATCCTGGAGGCCCTGGTGTGCTTACCTCCTGCAGATATTGCCTGTCTGAGTAATGTTGGACATGGAACCTTAGTGGCGAGCTCACGAGATGGTAGGGTAGAAGCAGAAGCCCCAGATGTTGGATGCAAGTGGGTGATGAAAAGCGTGTGGGAGGTGAGGACTGGTTGCTGGGTTGTTAGCATTCAGATTTGTGAGCTGTGGCTCACATGATGACATCACAGAAGGAAGGGACGACTTGTGAGTCCAGGAGCAAGGACATGGCTTTTCCTCTCCTCAGTTCCCACGTAGTCAGCAAAAGTTCCGCTGAACACAAGATGGAATGATGCAGCAGAAAGATAGACAGCGTCTGCAAAAGACCCCCTGTTCATAGCTCACAGTTTTGGCACCTGCTCTGTGCTAGACACTGGGGTAGACAATAAACATGCATTATTTTCCTTAACCCTCACCATAGGTGACACAGTAGGTCACAGTACTTGTCCCATTTTATAGATGCAGAAAGTGAGACTCACGGAAGTGAAGGAACTTGCCCAAGGTCATCCAGGTCGTATGCAATGGCCAGGACGTACCCTGGGCCTCACTTAAGAATCTGGATCCTCTCGATTCTTTTTGGTTGTGCTTCGCTGCCTGTTTGCTTAGGCACCAGACCTGACAGAGTAAGACAAATGGGAAGAGGTGACCTACCTTCCTCAAGACATTTTCTGAAATGATTTCTAAAGAGATGTGATATGGGCAACTTTCCAGAACTCGCTCAGTAGTTAGTTGTTTAATAGATGACTAAGTGGGATTGGAGGTGGGGGCGGGAAGCAGGGAGAAGGAGAGACATGAGTGGAGAATGATTTCCAAGGCTGGATCTTTTCTTTATTTGACTGTAGTCAATTTTAACAAGGCCCTTAATGAAATCCCCGGGCTTAGCAGAGTCTCTACGTTTTTAAGTCACTGGCCCCGGGGCGGAGAAAGGGAACACGGAAATCTGGCGCAGAGTTTAGTCCTGCTGAGCTGTGGCCCATTCAGGTGAGCCAGTTTTTAAGTCACTGGCCCCGGGGCGGAGAAAGGGAACACGGAAATCTGGCGCAGAGTTTAGTCCTGCTGAGCTGTGGCCCATTCAGGTGAGCCAGCCTGGTCAGAAGGAGTCCCGGGCTCTGAGGGCATCACTCCTGCCCAGACACACCAAGAGTCCTGATGTTCGCGCAGGAATAGCCCCGGCTCCTTGGAGGACTTGTCCCATGTCAGTGGCTGCCGGTTGATGAGATGTTTGAGACACTTATCATGGGTCTGCTGAGCTTCATGTCATGGTGCTTTGGAAACATTACAAAATAGATATTGGGTAATCATCGAAAACTTGTCTCATTTCCCAATCTATAAGATGCCCTTTTTCACCCCCCAAAAATGACTTCAACCAACAATGAGGAGTTATCGTTGTTAGTGTTAATAAATAATATTGTTAGTGGGCAATAAAAAGTAAAATAGGACAATAAGACTGGTTTCCATCTTCCAGCACTTCAAAAAGAAAAGAAAGAGGGACGCCTGGGTGGCTCAGTTGGTTAAGCAGCTGCCTTCGGCTCAGGTCATGATCCCAGCGTCCTGGGATCGAGTCCCACATCGGGCTCCTTGCTCAGCAGGGAGCCTGCTTCTCCCTCTACCTCTGCCTGCCATTCTGTCTGCCTGTGCTCGCTCTCTCCCCTTCTCTCTCTGATAAATAAATAAGATCTTTAAAAAAAAAAAAAAAGAAAGAAAAGAAAAGAAAGAAAGAAAAGGAAAAAAAAAGAGAGAGAGAGAAAAAACATTTTCCTGCCATTGAAATCTTCTGTGTAGAGTGAAAAATGAAATTTTTATCAAAGTGGGCAGTAGTACACATAGGGCTTCCCCAGGATCATATTCTTGATTTCCTACAACATACTTAAAAAAAAAAAAAAAAAAAAGCGCCAGCTTGTGTAATGGCAAAAACAGCTGCAGCCCATTTGCTGACAGCAGAACCAGGTAACTTTTCAAGTCTGGTTGAGCTTTTTTTTCTCTTCCCTTTGACCTGACATCCATAAGTAAAGATTTTAGGATGTGTAAAACCCAGAGCTCTGACAGAGCAGGCCCTTCCCCACCCCCAGGCAGAAACTGTCTTGAGTGTGCAGGACAGAGCGTTCCTCCAGCCGCTCTCCTCAGGGGTCTGCAAAACATCCCAAATTCTGGCCTCCTTCTCCAGAAATCACCATCCTCGCATTAGAATCAAGCCATCTTACTTGTCACCTGTTACTTGTCACCTGACCTGGACTACAGTAAACCCAAAGGTTTATCATCCAAAGTCTCGTCATCCCAGGTGATGGAGACCCTCACCAAGTAAAGGCGTTTTCCAGCTCTGGCTCTTCTGCAAACCAGAGAGAGGTCATCTGGAACCAGACACCTCTAAAAGTTCACACTTCACAGAGGCTCATGTGAGGCATGTGGAACTGAAGTGTGGACTGCTAGCGCCTGGGCCAGGCTGGGGCTCGGAAGCAGTGCAGGGTCCCAGAAGAGCAGCCGAAACCAGTTTTGGGTTACAGCTTTGGCCCGCGTGGACTTAGCGTCTACAGCGGGCTTTGCTTCCCTGAGCCCCGTTATCTTCTTCTGGAAAAAAATTGGACTCACATTTCTCATCTCACCAGGCTATTAGGAGGGTTGAACAATACAATGTAAGTGAAGGAACTGTATAAACTGTAAAACTCTAAAAATAAAAGGTGTTATATGTGAATGAGTACAAATCGCAGTGGACCATTTCAGTTCTACAAATGAATTTGTGTACGAATCTCAGATACGAATTTTTGTCCACATCGTTTGTGTCAACTTAATTTCTTCAGGTCCATTGCAGAGTTGCCAGACTCCGCAAATAGAAGTACAGGACACCCACCCAGGATAGGACGTCCTGGATTGTCTCTGGCCACCGAGGCCCTATCCCTCTAGGCTGCCAAGAAACCCTGGTGGGCGTGGCTTGGGTTCCACTCTCAGTCTGGGCCACTGTTCTAGGGCCTTGTGGAAACCAAGCAAGTTACGTCTGTGATGCCCCTGACCCCCTCCATGTGGCAGCTAGGGCTGCCTGCTCTCTGTGGTCACACTGCAGAGCTGAGAATCATTTTGCCCACTTATCTCCGGTCCTGTGTTTGCCTGGACGTACAACACAGCCTCTGCCTGTGGGGGGTGGAGGGTCTTGCTGAGGCAAGAGTCATGAGGTTGAGTCTTCCTTGCCTGAGCACCCAGCAGTCCCAGCCTCAGTCTCTCTGTCTCTCTGCCTCTCTTAGTGTCTCGTGCCCTCATTCTCCTCCTGCCTCTGCTCCCAGCCCCAGGATATTTCTTTCTGTTCTGGAAAAAACCTGTCTCTACCTTGGTTCTCTCCATTTCACTTTGCCTTTTCTTCCATCCAGTTCCTCTTTCGCCCCCTTCCCTCTCCACAAACCCTGCTGGTTCAACTCCAGGCATCAGCTTTCAGACTGTCAAAGCCAGAGAGCCTTGCGAGGGACTCCTCCTTTCTCTCTGCTTTGAACCATCTCTGAGGCAATGAAGGCAATGAGGCTGATTGGCCAAGCACTTGAGGAAAGAAGACAGGAGAGGAGAAAACAGATGAAAAATAGATGCAAATGAATAGTTCAGAATACGTTCCAGCCATCACGAAAATGATGCTCATTTAGCATGTATTTAATTACACCCCGTGTTGGTGCATTCCTCTACTGGTCTTTTCCTGCACTACGTGTATAATGTGGGAGAGGGCCAGGCACTGTGTTTCCGCGTGCCTGCTACCTCGTCTGGAGTGAGAGCTCAGCGAGTGTTTGTTGAACGGGTTTGGTGACTTATGGCTGCTTCGTGTGATGTTGGGATGCGCTATGAGGATGCTAAGCGCCTTCCAGGAACGTGGGCTGCTCTGGAGACAGCAGCGGACCAGATATCACCTCCGCGGGTTACCGATGGTTTGCCCTTCGTCAGCGTAGATGGCTGCCTGGGCTGGAGGAGCCTGGCACAGAGAGGTGATGCGGAAGGGAGCTGGGAGCTGCATCGCACGCTTGCTCTTTGGCAAAAGAAGGAGGAGGATGTCTGCAGATGGACTACCCAGTGACACTTGGCATTGTTTCAAATTAATGATATCTTTCTGAGAGTCTTACAGACCTCGTCAGCTGACTCAGCCCAGTTACGATCATCCAGAGACACAGCTACACGGGATCTGGAAAGTGAATTAGCAAGCTGCCGGTTTCCAAAGTTGCAGGGGAGGACTTGAGGTAGAACAGAAATTTCAAGAGGAGGAAGATGATTTTCTGGCTTGATACCTTTTGGGGTCCTTTGGCTTTGTGTCCCAACGTGATCCCTCTCTCCTGGTTGACAGTTCCTGGTTTCCTCTAAAAAGAGCAGTGATTTTTTGCTCATACTAAAATGTGACCTTGGGTACAGAAAGCTCAAGGTGCCTTCGCTCAAATCCCAGCTCACCAGCTTACTAGCGGCGCGACCTCAGATAAGTGAGCTCATCTCTGAACTTGGGCTTCCTCGTCAGTGAAATGCGAGTGATGGCACATATAGACATTCACCGTGAGCTGGTGCGAGGGTCACATGCGAAAATGTGCGAAAGGGCTTGCCGTAGGACCTGACAGATACTAAGGGCATGGGGAGTGTTTGCGGTTACTGCTTTTGGAATAATTTAGCTCTGAGGCAAAGTGAGAGCTGGAAGATTTCCCTTAGAAAGGGGATGGTGAGTTCAAGGGGCTTGTCTAGGCTGCAAGAGCTGGAAGCCTCTTTTCCTCAGTGAAGAGAGGGGCCTGGCTGGGACCAAAAACCCCCTGCGTTTCTCCGGCTCCTTCCAGATGCCAGCTCTAGCTCCGACTCTGGACTCTTCTCCCGGGTCCTGTGCTCCTCGCCTGGCCGGGAAGGCGGGCCCCGTTCTCTGCGTGCTGCTCCTCCCAGCCCCACAGCTCCATTACCACAGATGATGTGCGGACCCGGAGATGAGTCTTCCCAGAAATCATTTGCCTTGTTTTGTAGGAGTTTGGAGGCCACCTTCTCCACGGGACCCAGAGTTGTTTCTACCTCACATCCTGCCAGAGATGGTTTCTTTCCATCACAGTGAACTGATTTTTTTTTTTTTTTTTGCTTATTTTTTTAAGATTTTATTTACTTATTTGACAGACAGAGAGCACAAGCAGAGGGAATGGAAGACAGAGGCAGAGGGAGAAGCAGGCTCCTCGCTGAGCAGAGAGCCCGACTCAGGACTCAATCTAAGGACCCTGGGACCATAAGCTGAAGGCAGCTGAGCTGAAGGCAGATGCTTAATCAACTGATCCTATATTTTTTCCTTCTTTTTTTTTTTTAAAGATTTTATTTATTTATTTGACAGACAGATCACAAGTAAGCAGAGAGGCAGGCAGAGAGAAAGAGAGGAGGAAGCAGGCTCCCTGCTGAGCAGAGAGCCCGATGTGGGGCTCGATCCA